>NC_057800.1:679149315-679402074 GCF_018294505.1 Triticum aestivum | reverse complement strand
GAAGTGGGCGCGCGCCCACGTGGCGGCGCCTGAGTGGCGGAGGGGGGCGGCGGCGGACGCGTCCGGCGCTGGGGCGGACGTGTCCGTCGGCGGCGGAGGATGTTTTTTTTAGGGTTTCGGGGAGAGGGAGAGATCCGAAAACGGAGGGGTGTATATATAGGCATAGAGGGAGCTAGGAGAGTCCAAATGAGGTGCGGTTTTCGCCCACACGATCGTGATCGAACGCTCTAGGACATGGAGCAGAGTTTGGTGGGTTTTGGGCCAAATTTGGAGGGTGTTGGGCTGCAACACACACGAGGCCTTTTCGGTCCCTCGGTTAACCGTTGGAGTATCAAACGAAGTCCAAATGATACGAAACTTGACAGGCGGTCTACCGGTAGTAAACCAAGGCCGCTTGGCAAGTCTCGGTCCAATCCGGAAATGTTTAATCCCCACACACGAAAGAAAGCTAGAAATGACCACCGGAGGAGAACGAAGCGCCGGAATGCAAAACGGACAACGGGGCAAATGATCGAATGCATGAGATGAACATGTATGCAAACGCAATGCACGAGATGACATGGTATGAGATGCATGAAAACGAAAACAACACACGGAGACAAAGACCCAAACCCGAGAAATAAATATAACTTAGCGCCAGGGACGGCAAGAGTTGGATACAAATATGGAAAGTATATCTGGGGCGTTACATAAGTGCTGCCACTGGGCGTGGGAGGGAGCCCCAGGGCCTGAGGCCAGCACCCCTGAGACTCCGGGGCATGTATAGCCCCACTCATTATTACGTGAGAGTGTCACGAGGCGGCGAGCTTCACAGGCACTGGGCCTTCTTCATAGGTACCGGCCTTGCTTCATATCGCCAGACGAGGGCCCTGCCTTGCGCCACACTCTAGTGCCATCAACGACGACCGGAAACCAGGACGCCGCCGATGGGGTAGAGCGGTCGCCAGCGGTTCCCCCGACGACCACGGGTCCTCCACCAGGGGCAGGCCCTGAGGCACCTCCCCAGCGGAGGGCCTACCTCCTCAGAACACCTTGCTCCGAACGCCGCGGTGGTGATGTCGGATCTTGGCCCCTCTCCTGCAGCCCCCTGCACCCTCCTCCCGAGGGGTAGGAGACTATGGGAGCGAGGCAGCTGCTCGCCGTGGCGACCTGCACCTCCTGCGATCCATAATTAGCGTATGCCTGCTCCTGAGAAATTAGCGGTACCCGATAATCGTTGCCTCCAGCGTGGCCGGTGGGACCGCCCCTGGGCTCCTGGAAGAGCTCAGCTTCTGGTGCCTTGTCCCCCCAGCTTGGGCTGAGGAGCGAGCCTTGTTCGCCCTCGTGAGGGTGCCCTTGGTCCACCATGTGGGGCACGTATTCTTCTGGCGCCGTCATCCCGAAGGCCACGCCGTAGTGCTCCACGTGCCATGTAGCTCTGCTTGACGTGCCCACCGTGGGGTGGTAGCGCGGCTGTCCACTGGGGCCGTGGGTCGCGTCGAGTCCTTCTTCTTCGCGGACCGGGAGCGGGGGCAGCGCCGCCGCCGGTCCGGTGCCAACAGCTTCGCTGGCGTTGGAGTAGCCTTGGAGCCCGCAAGCGCGCGCGGAGCCCCCGCGCGGGCCGCCCTGGGCTTGAGATGGGAGCTGGGTGCAAAAGGGGTGAGCCCCCAAGGCGGCAAAGCCCAGGAGCTCGGCGACCCGCTCCAGCAGCACGTCGTGGATTGCCTCTTGTGCTGATGATGATGAGCAATACAAGGAAGAACAGCCTCGCGAGGGTCTGTCCTTGGCCGGGGCGATGAACTGCTAGGAGGAGTTCAATCACCCTTCTCTCTCTCTATTCTAGCTCCTCTCTGATTGCGATTCCGATCTGTCCGTGTGTGCCCCCTCTACCCTGGGGGTGGCTAGTCCTATTTATAGGCAAAGGCCCTGGGCCTCTTCCCAAATATTGAGTGGGAAGGGCGCCAACAATTGGCCATTTTGAAGGGGAACATCTGGTACACTTATCCTGACTAAAGTTGGTCCTCGCCTGCCAAAGGCTCTGGTGGTGACGCTGGCTGGGCTCCACAAGGACTTCTTCCCTGCCATTGGACTGGTCTTGGTCTTGTTGCACCGAAACGGGTGCCTTTGCTTGATGCTCTCGCCTGCGCTTGCTCCCTTTGCACCGAAGAGGAAAGGAGGACACTTCGCGGCCTGGCGCCCGCCTGGCACCCTTGGTCGTCATGGCTTGCGTCATGGGCACCTCGCGAGGTACCCCGCCTTGATCTCTCCGCCTCCTCACGAGCCACCCTGATGAGGTCGTGCCTGAGGAAGCTCCGTGTCATCCGCCCCGCGAGGCTTGGCCCCTCGCGAGGGTCTTGGGTCTGTGTTGATGAAGATGGGCCGTGCTGGGCCCCCTTTGAGCCACGCCGCAGGCCGCAGGCAGGCAAGTCTGGGGACCCCCATTCCCAGAACGCTGACACATCCGGCACGAAGGATTGGCCGCCTTGATGTTAGACCCAATAATAAACGGATACCATCTCACACGAGTCCTTATGGACGACGACAGTAGTCTTAATTTGATATATCAGGACACAGTCTGCAAAATGGGGATAGACCCGACAAAATTCAGCCACAGAAATACTACCTTCGACGGAGGAATACCAGGCCTAGAGGCCCGCTGCACGAGCTTGCTAATACTAGAGGTTGTATTCGGTTCTCCCGACAACTTTTGAAGCGAAAAGTTAACCTTCGATATCGCTCCATTCTGAAGTGGCTATCAAGCGCTACTTGGAAGAGCAGCTTTTGCTCGTTTTAATGCAGTACCGCATTACGCTTTTCTAAAGCTTACGATGCCTGGTTGTAGGATCGAAAGTATGTCTAGAGGGGGAGTGATTAGACTACTTGACCAAATAAAAACTAAACCTTTTCCCAATTTTAGTTCTTGGCAGATTTTAGCTACTTTAGGACAAGTCAAGCAATCATCACACAATTCAAGCAAGGATGCAAAGAGTATATTGGCAGCGGAAAGTAAAGCATGCAACTTGCAAGAATGTAAAGGGAAGGGTTTGGAGAATTCAAACGCAATTGGAGACACAGATGTTTTTGGCGTGGTTCAGATAGGTGGTGCTATCCTACATCCACGTTGATGGAAACTTCAACCCACGAAGGGTAACGGTTGCGCAAGTCTACGGAGGGCTCCACCCACGAAGGGTCCACGAAGAAGCTACCTTGTCTATCCCACCATGGCCATCGCCCATGAAGGACTTGCCTCACTAGCGGTAGATCTTCACGAAGTAGGCGATCTCCTTGCCCTTACAAACTCCTTGGTTCAACTCAACAATCTTGTCGGAGGCTCCCAAGTGACACCTAGCCAATCTAGGAGACACCACTCTCCAAGAAGTAACAAATGGTGTGTTGATGATGAACTCCTTGCTCTTGTGCTTCAAATGATAGGCTCCCCAACACTCAACTCTCTCTCACAGGATTTGGATTTGGTGGAAAGAAGATTTGAGTGGAAAGCAACTTGGGGAAGGCTAGAGATCAAGATTCGTATGGTAGGAATGGAATATCTTGGCCTCAACACATGAGTAGGTGGTTCTCTCTCAGAACATATGAGTTGGAAGTGCAGATGTGTTCTGATGGCTCTCTCCACGAGTGAAGAGGAGGTGGAGGGGTATATATAGCCTCCACACAAAATCCAATCGTTACACACAATTTACCAATCTCGGTGGGACCGAATCAACAAACTCGGTCGGACCGAAATAGTAAACCTAGTGACCGTTAGTGATTTTCGGTGGGACTGACATGCAACTCGGTAGGACCGATATGGTTAGGGTTAGGGCATAACGTAATCTCAGTGAGACCGATTACAAAAACTCGGTGAGACCGATTTGTTACTAAGCTAACCAGAGGGTTGGTCAGGCAAACTCGGTGGGACCGATTCGCTCTTCTCGGTGAGACCGAAATGTTACGAAAAGGAAACAGTGAGTTTACATTGCAATCTCGGTGGGACCGATCCGCTCTTTCGGTGAGACCGAAAGGTTATGAAAAGGAAACAGATAAATTGCAATCCCATTTCAGTGAGACCGAGATCCCTATCGGTAGAACCGATTTGCTAGGGTTTGGCAATGGCTATGACAAGTGAAACTCGGTGGCGCCGGATAGAAAGAATCGGTAGGGCCGAGTTTGGCTTTGGATTTAGGTCAAATGTGGATATGGGAAAGTAGCTGAGGATTTTGGAGCATATCATTAAGCACATGAAGCAAGAGGCTCATTAAGCAACATCTCATCCCTCCTTGATAGTATTGGCTTTTCCTATGGACTCAATGTGATCTTGAATCACTAAAATGTAAAATGAAGAGTCTTGAGCATTTGAGCTAGAGCCAATCCTTTGTCCTTAGCATTTTGAGGGTTCCACTTTCACCATCCATGCCATGCCAATCATTGAGCTTTCCTGAAATAATCATCTTGGAATAGCATTAGCTCAATGAGCTATATGTTGTTATGAATTACCAAAACCACCTAGGGATAGTTGCACTTTCAATCTCCCCCTTTTTGGTAATTGATGACAACATATAGATTAAAGCTTCGACAAATGATAATAAGAATGAAATGTATCGTCGCTTTGAGAAGTATGTGATAAGTAAGAGCTCCCCCTAAATTTGTGCATGTTTAAAATTTGCTTTGGACTGCAAATGCACAAGGAGTGAGAATCATGGGTTACTCTTCCATGTCACATACATCTTGGTGGAGCGCTCAAAATGATAAGAATTAAATACATGCACTCATCACCAAGAAAAATGAATGATCACATAAGATAGATAGGATAATATCAAGCATGCATAAGTGTAGCTTATGATAAAACACAAGATCATCAATGTCTCACAAGCATATCAAAATATCTCAACCAAAAGCAAACAAAGTTTGAAAAACCACCAAATAAAGAAAGAGAGACTTAAAAGCAACACACACTCTCTCGAAGCCTATGATCTATACATTTTTCTCCCCCTTTGGCAACATGTTACCAAAAAGTTCCTAGAAAATGGATAGTGCTAGATCGACACTCAGGCTTGATCTTCTGGTGGTGGTGGAGTCTGGATCACTCCAAGGACGAAGGCTTCTGTAGACGTGGTTGGAGCTGGAGCTGAAGTAGACGCTGGAGCTGGTTGAGCTGGTGTTGTGGCTGGAGCTGAGGTGGTGGCTCTGGTGTCAGGAACTGGCACTTCAGTCGACCTCTGAGCTCATGGCACTCTGGCAAATGCATTAGTTTTAGTCTTCCCTTTCCTCTCCTGCATATCATCTTGAAGTTGCTCCACTTCAGACTGAATCTCTGTTACTTTGACATCCATGTCATAGAACTTTTGTTCTATGATCCTCTCTAAGCTCTCCTGATTCTGAGTGAGGGTGGCTAGTCCTTTCTCAATCCTCAGTGTGGATGCAATCAAGTAACTAAGCTGCTCTTGCTTGGTTTTCAAGAAATACTTAGATGCCTCCTCTTGAGTTGGCATCTTGGCAGCTTTCTCCTTCCTTGCCTTCTCCTTCTGTGCTTGAGCATGAACTGATGATGGATCATCCTTGTTCATCACAACTTCATTATCTTCAAAATCTGGATGAATAGGCAAATGTTCCTTGTCCAATAGGTATATGTCTGTGCCCATCTTGGAGTTAATCAACTCTTGGATCTGAGGGGCATAACCGCAGCTCCTCTTCTGATCTGCTGCAGTTCTCTTGATTGTTTCTACCATGAGGCTCATGACTTTGAATTTTGGTGGCACATCAAAGATATGAAGCAAGTTGATTGCATGGCCTCTGATCATCTTGTGATCACCTGACTTGGGCAACAGAGTATGCCTCAGAATCCAATTGATAGTTGGCAACCCTGACAGAAGATAATGTACTGACCCAAATTTGAAAGTATCAAGTGCCTTCTTTGGAATCTCCTTGTACATGTTGGACATAGAGTTGTGGTCCATCTTCTTCTTGGCATATATGTCTAAGTCATCCTCATGCTCCTCTAGGGCATTGATGAGCTGTGCCCACTCAGCAACTGTTGATTGATACCTTGTTTCTTCCGACATCCACACAATCCTTCCATCTGGATAGAAGTGTGCTGTGGAGTAGAACTGCATGATCAGCTCTTCATTCCACTTTGTGAGCTTCTGCCCAACAAAGTCTTCTACTCCACAAGCCTTGAAGCTGTCTTGCACTCCAGGATAGTGCTCTTCATTGTCCTTGATGTAATGCCAATCTACCCATCTCATGTCACAAACAATGGGCTTCTTATCAAGCAACACTGTCTCATAGAAGTCCTGTTGTTCCTTTGTGTGGAACTTGTAGTCAACAGCAGTTCTTCTTCTGGTAGCATATGGATCTGCTTCTCTCCACTTTCTCAGCCCTGAGTCTCTTCTGATCTTCATGTCCTCAGCCACAGGATGAGCATCATTGTGGTCTGGGATCTTGGGCTTTAGCTTCCTGAGAACTTGGCCTTCCTCTTCTTCTGCAGTGTCAGGCACTGGGGCCTTATTCTTTTCAGCAGCTGCTATGCTCCTTGTATTCCTCTTTGGAGCTGACTCGGCCTTTGATGCAGCCTTGGGTGCTTCCTTGGGCTTGGATGCAGTAGCCCCTGATCTTATAGCATCACCCATTAGCTTTGGCATCTTAGGTGCTGAAGCAGCAACCTCTTCTTCCTCTTCATCTTCTTGTCCAGAAGAATCTCTCCTCATAGAAGGTTTTCCAATGACTCTGGCAGTGGTAGATCTGACTCTCTTGTTTTTCTTGTCTTGGCCAATTTCTTCTTCTTCAGATTCCATGGTGAACTTTATAGTTCCTTCAGGTGCAGCCTTCCTAGGCTTTTTAGGAATCTGAGTTGAGGCTCTGGCCTTTGGCATAGGCTGCCTACCTGCTGGCCTTTTAGTTTTCAATCCTGGCTTTGTGCTCTGAGCTGAGCCATATTCCTTCTTGAGCACAACTTTCTTGGAAGTGGCTTCTTCTTCTGCCACATAGTCCTCATCCTCTGATTCTGAGGTTCTTTTCTTCCTTTGTCTGGTGGCAGCTTTTGGCAAGTTACTAGGGGTGCTCCTGCTGCCTTCATCTGAAGAACTGGAGGGACTAGTGCCCTCACTCATGTGCACTTGCTATTCTGACAGGTTCTGGCTATCACTCTGATCTGACATGATGAACAAGCTGACTGCTGACCCTGCGAATAGTTTATAGATGAGGTAGAGTGGATGAGCATCACAAAATGCAGAGATTTTTGCAAAAGAATGATTCAAAATCTTAGTTTTAGTTTCCCACAGAAATCATTTCGGATCTACCGATTTTTAAACTCGGTGATAACGAAGCAGTTTTGGAACCTAAACTAGTGAACTCGGTCAGACCGAGTCACAGTTCGGTGGCACCGAGACTGCTAGGGTTTCATAAAGTTCCAAAATCGGTCACACCGATTAGTAATCCTCGGTCAGACCGAGTCTCACTTGTGCAATGGCATTAGCCAAATCGGTGGGACCGAGTTTTTCAACTCGGTGGGTCCGAGATGGTTTCGGTGGAAACCTAACCCTAAAAATTTCGAATCAAGCCTATTCTACGAAAGCATTGACTGGATAGGAGTGTTTCAATCGTGGCTAGAAACAATAAGATCACAATGTGCTAGGAATCAGATTGGGAATAGCACAAAGATCGACTCCATACCCTAGTTCGGTGGAGACTCGCTACGGCGGCAACGGCGGGGTTGAATTCCGTTGACGGTGATGGAGACCAGCGACTGGAGGCGGCTGGCGGCGAGGAGACGATTCGGAGACCACGTTGGCAGAGCGAGCTATCGCGCGGGCGAAGGGGTTCGGAGAAATTTCCAAAAAATTTCCCGTGTCTATATATAGCCCGACCCTGTCGGTGTGACCAAGTGGAACAACTCGGTGGCACCGAGATGCAAAACTGTATACAATTATTGCAACTCGGTGTGGCCGAATGGTTCAAATCGGTTGCACCGAGATCGAAAACATAGATCAACTTAATGATCCCGGTAGGACCAAAAGTAGGATATCGGTCAGACCGAGAATCACAAAGAAGTTTTGGAAGTTTAAGTCTATGACGAATCGGGGACTCCGAGTGCTCCTCACACAGAGTGGTTCGAATCTGACTTGATCAAATTTTGTGATGTAGCATGAATAGAGTTTGAGACGAGAAAAGCATAGATAGCTAGAGGAGGTTCTTAGGCATTCTTGTCCATCCACTTGGCAAAAGGAAATAAAACCAAACAATCAAAACAACAAATGGATGTCCTCGAATGAGTAAAATATGCAACCAACATGCTCACACAAGAAAATGGCAATTGAAATATGTGACAAAGCATGCACAACCAATTCTAGCATCTATCAAGCAATTGGTGATGACTAGGTCATCTATATATTAGTATATTGACTTAGGAGTCAAATGAGAACACTTGATCATAGGTCATACTCATCGTTTAAGCTCAAGTGGGGTTACCACTTTTACATAAAGCATTGTTGTGTTCACATCATTAGACTTGCTTTAGCTCAAGTCTTAGAGTAAAGCTCCCCCTAGATGTGATATCCCCCCTAAGAGGGATGAACTAACCTTTGGTTTTGTCGATGATGACTTCATGTAGATGTTGAAGATGTGGATGCTCAATGTTGATGTAGATCACTTGGAGCTATCCATTGGAGTGAATTGCACTTTGAATACCTACATGGGTTAGTCCCACAAGGAACAAACAAGAATATCCATAGACATAGAGTGATGCACACACAAGATGATGTCCATGAAAACTTTTAGGTTACCTTGTCCCTTGACTTACCAATAAGAGGGTTTGTGACTCCTTGAACTAGTGCAAGATGTGGAAGTTGATTGCACTTGTTCTTGCCAAAATGATAAGAGTGAAGTATGTTGGCGGAGTCACCCTCAAGAACTTTCTAGTTCTTCTTCTTTTGGATCCACACCATCTTGATGGGAATCCTTGGAGTTGTAGTCGTACTTGATGAAGTGGAACTTGAAGTAGTCTTGGGAATCCACTTGACTAAGGTCTTAGGAGCTTCTTCAAATGCATCAATTTCCTCTTGAAGCTTGTCCTTGCCTTTTTGCTTGTAGTCTTGTGGTGGAAAATCCTCTTGAGCTTGTGTCTCCTTGAAGGAAGTAGGATCATACTTCTCTTGTTGAGGAACAAACTTTGTCTTGGGGTATTGATCTTCTTCCCACTCAGCTCCATTGGCATTGAACTTTCGTTCAAAACCAACACCTTGATTCTTCCGGTGCCTTCCTTGCTTGCGCACAATTTCTTCGAATTGCTTACTTCCGGCAAGGCTTTTGTACACTCCCTTCTCTATAATTCCCTTCAATAAGCTATTTTCTTGCTCAAGTGTAACTTGGCTAAGAGAATCATTAGTGAAATCAAGAGAACTATTAGAAGCAACAATATTGGATTTAGCATGATCATTGTTACTACTAGAGGAAGAATCTTTCTTGTTCTTGTTACTAGACTTGACTTGAGGCATGTAAGTGGATAAGAGTAAACGCTTGGCAATGTAAGAAGAACTTTTCTTGCGGAGATCATCATTGATTGCCTTTAAAAACTCATGCTCTTGCTCAAGATTGAGCTTTTCAAAGCGTAACTTCTCATGAGCTCTTAAAAGTTCTCGATGATCTTCGAAGATAGTTTCATGAGCTAACTTAGGAATGTTTAGTTCTTTAGTTAGAGCCTCAATTTTCTCCTTATCATTGTCATTCGTTTTATCTTGATTAGCATGATTTATTGACGTTTCATCATAGTATTCATCACTAGAGTTGTCAACAAGTAAATCATCATCACCTAACAAGTCATCTTCATCACTATTAAAATCAACAAACTCGGGGTGTGTTACCTTAGGACCTTTGGCAATGAAGCATCTTCCAATTCCTTCATTTGGTGAGTCAAATATGTCGTAGGAGTTGGTTGACACAAGTGCTAGACCGGCAACACCTTCATCTTGAGTATATTCAGAGTCAGAGTGATAACTTCTCTCGGAGTGGTTGTTGGAGTCGGAGCCGGATACCCATTCACCAACATGAGCTTGATGTCTTTGTTTTGTGTAGCTCCTTGATGATTTTTCCTTCCTTTCTGATTCCTTGCTTCTCCGTGAGTGTCTTCGTTCATAACGATCATCTCTACTCCTTCTCTCTCTCTTGATGGTGATTCTTCTCTTTTGCTTCTTCTTTTTGGAGAATCTTCTCTTCTTTTGTAGGGAGCCGTACACTCATTGGAATAGTGTCCGGGTCTTCCACAATTGTAGCAGTTTCGCTCTCAACTAGAAGATATTTTGTCATTGTAGGACCTTGACTTGGAGGTTCTATCTTTGCTTCTACTCTTGTAGAACTTGTTGAAGTTTTTCACCATTAAGCTCAATTCTTCATTGAAGTTTGGTTTCTCACTTGATGATGTGGGGGCTTCACATGAGGCTTTGTAGGCACCACTTGATTGTTGTGAAGTTCCTCTTTATCCTTGAGTGACATCTCATGAGCAACAATTCTTCCAATGACCTCCGTTGGCTTGAGATCTTTGTAATTGGGCATCATTTGGATCAATGTGCACAAGGTATCATATTTTCCATCCAAGGCTCTTAGGATCTTCTTGCTGATGAATCTATCGGTCATCTCTTCACTCCCTAAGCCGGCAATCTCATTTGTGATGAGAGCAAGCCTAGAATACATTTGAGCGACACCTTCACCATCCTTCATTTTGAACTTGTCAAGTTGACTTTGAAGCACATCCAATTAGGATTCCTTGACGGAGTCGGTACCTTCATGCATATCAATCAAAGTATCCCAAATTTCCTTTGCATTCTCAAGACGGCTGATTTTGTTGAATTCTTCGGGGCACAATCCGTTGAAGAGAATATCAAAAGCTTGAGCAGTGTATTGCAGCATCTTCAACTCATCCGCGGTAGCTTCACGGTTTGGTTCTTTCCCATCAAAGAAGTCACCTTGCAAACCAACACACACAATAGCCCAAATGGCGGGGTTATGTCCAAGAATATGCATTTTCATTTTATGCTTCCAACTAGCAAAATTAGTACCATCAAAGTAAGGACCTCTACGGTGATAATTTCCCTCGCTAGACGCCATACTCTCCTAGGTTGTGAAACCAAGGCTATGACCACCAAAAGCTATGGAAATCAAAGCAAATGGAGACCAAAGCTCTAATACGACTTGTAGGATCGAAAGTATGTCTAGAGGGGGGTGATTAGACTACTTGACCAAATAAAAACTTAACCTTTTCCCAATTTTAGTTCTTGGAAGATTTTAGCTACTTTAGGACAAGTCAAGCAATCATCACACAATTCAAGCAAGCATGCAAAGAGTATATTGGCAGCGGAAAGTAAAGCATGCAACTTGCAAGAATGTAAAGGGAAGGGTTTGGAGAATTCAAACGCAATTGGAGACACGGATGTTTTTGGCGTGGTTCAGATAGGTGGTGCTATCCTACATCCACGTTGATGGAGACTTCAACCCACGAAGGGTAACGGTTGCGCGAGTCCACGGAGGGCTCCACCCACGAAGGGTCCACGAAGAAGCAACCTTGTCTATCCCACCATGGCCATCGCTCACGAAGGACTTGCCTCACTAGTGGTAGATCTTCACGAAGTAGGCGATCTCCTTGCCCTTACAAACTCCTTGGTTCAACTCCACAATCTTGTCGGAGGCTCCCAAGTGACACCTAGCCAATCTAGGAGACACCACTCTCCAAGAAGTAACAAATGGTGTGTTGATGATGAACTCCTTGCTCTTGTGCTTCAAATGATAGTCTCCCCAACACTCAGCTCTCTCTCACAGGATTTGGATTTGGTGGAAAGAAGATTTGAGTGGAAAGCAACTTGGGGAAGGCTAGAGATCAAGATTCATATGGTAGGAATGGAATATCTTGGCCTCAACACATGAGTAGGTGGTTCTCTCTCAGAACATATGAGTTGGAAGTGTAGATGTGTTTTGATGGCTCTCTCCACGAGTGAAGAGGAGGTGGAGGGGTATATATAGCCTCCACACAAAATCCAACCGTTACACACAATTTACCAATCTCGGTGAGACCGAATCAACAAACTCGGTCGGACCGAAATAGTAAACCTAGTGACCGTTAGTGATTTTCGGTGGGACTGACATGCAACTCGGTAGGACCAATATGGTTAGGGTTAGGGCATAACGTAATCTCGGTGGGACCGATTACACAAACTCGGTGAGACTGATTTGGTAATAAGCTAACCAGAGGGTTGGTCAGGCAAACTCGGTGGGACCGATTCGCTCTTCTCGGTGAGACCGAAATGTTACGAAAAGGAAACAGTGAGTTTACATTGCAATCTCGGTGGGACCGATCCGCTCTTTCGGTGAGACCGAAAAGTTACGAAAAGGAAACAGAGAAATTGCAATCCCATCTCGGTGAGACCGAGATCCCTATCGGTAGAACCGATTTGCTAGGGTTTGGCAATGTCTATGACAAGTGAAACTCGGTGGCGCCGGATAGAAAGAATCGGTAGGGCCGAGTTTGGCTTTGGATTTAGGTCAAATGTGGATATGGGAAAGTAGCTGAGGATTTTGGAGCATATCATTAAGCACATGAAGCAAGAGGCTCATTAAGCAACACCTCATCCCTCCTTGATAGTATTGGCTTTTCCTATGGACTCAATGTGATCTTGGATCACTAAAATGTAAAATGAAGAGTCTTGAGCATTTGATCTAGAGCCAATCCTTTATCCTTAGCATTTTGAGGGTTCCACTTTCACCATCCATGCCATGCCAATCATTGAGATTTCCTGAAATAATCATCTTGGAATAGCATTAGCTCAATGAGCTATATGTTGTTATGAATTACCAAAACCACCTAGGGATAGTTTCACTTTCACTGGTCCACGCGACATCATCACAATTAGCAGAAATATTGAACGTTCCTCATGCGCGGAAGAATGTGCGATGGCTTTAACAGCCGAACACTAAACGGCACCTCCAACCAGAATAAATGATCGGTCGTCAAGACCGCGGACACGGCTAGACGAGTCCAGCGCATTACTAGCTATAACAGCTTAGATAAACCCGAGATTGGTTTGATGGTTATACCCCCATAGACGGTACCAGGGGCTTCCCGCGTGTAAACAGGGCTAGTTCAGCTCAACTTTACTTATCTTGAATTTTAATGGTTTATTGGGAATAACCAATTTTTTGCATGACAACTTTCATCTAAGTTATTCTCTTTTACAGATGATAATCGTGCTACACCCTTCCAGGATACGGCGCAATGGAGACACAGGCGCAGACGTGCAACAGGGACCCGCTCAAAGGTTTCTTTTTAGATTAAGACCCTTTGTAAACCTTTTTTACTGTCTCTTGTTGTTCACATCCTTCGGATACTCAGTACAACCGAGAAGGATGCTGACATTATTGGCATTTCGCCACGTCAGAACATTGCACATACCTGGACACTTGGAGTTCATTATCAAGGGCATTGCTCAGCCCGGCATATGTTATAAAGACCAAATACCTTAGGGAGTGTTCGGCGTCGCGAGTTTGGCCTTATATGCAAATGTCTTTGGTCAAATGTTGGGTTTTCCCGGCTCCTGTGTTTTGCTACCTTACGTTCCGCTCTATCAGCTAAGGTGGCACCGGGAGAACTACTGCGATTGTGCCCTGGTTCATCCGGATGAGCACCTCAGTAGAGAAAGATGAAAACTGACCATCATGATAAAGTGCGAGACTGGTCAACCACTTGATGACTTAGCGGAATCTTCGGGATTCCTCTGCATTAACGAAGGGCCGTTTCCCAGTCATGTACGTACGCACCCCGTATTCGGACGAGCGCGGAGGTACCAGGGGCTATATAGTAGTCCCACCATCAAACTCTTATGGCTAAGTGAAAGTGTTAAAGCAATATAGTCTGATTGCCTCGTTCGCTGCGCTATCACCTCCTTAATGGACCAAGACGTTGGATCAAGTGTGAATACGCATTTTTTGCGAACACCCCCGCATTATATGCATGGGGGCTGAAGCCGACGACTGCAAACTTTCAGGTTATATACATATATACATAAACGGCCGCACATGAGGCATCATAATACTTTCAGGAAAAAGTATAAACACAGCCTTTATAATTTAATAAACATTGTTCTTACAATGGGAGTACATGTCACTTGAACATAATATTCTTCGAGCACTGAGCCTCTATTAAACAAGCGCCTTCAAGGACTTCTTCAAAGTAGTGCTCGGTAGATACTCGGCCCACGGTCGAACTCCGGGTTGCAATAACGGTGGCCTCCATCTTTGCCCAGTATGTCTTGACATGGGCAAGAGCCATCCGCGCACCCTCTATGCACGCCGACCTCTTCATAGCGTCGATGCATGACACAACACCAAGGAACTGTTGCACTAAACTAAATAACTATTCGGTCTTGGCCCTTCCGGCCACAGATGATCCACAACAGACCTCATGGCAAGCTCGGACAACCTATGGAGCTCGGCCCACTCGGCCATTCGCTCATTCAACAGCAGCAGACGCACTGGAACATGGAACTGTGACCAGAACAGCTTTTCCACTTCACGATCTTTTGTTCTTTGAAATACTCGGCCGCATCAGCACCACTTGCTGCCAAATCCACGTATGCGTCTGCAGAACTCCATAGTTGATCAAGAGGGGCATACTTAGGATCTCCGAACATCATCCGCAACAAAAAGGGCTTTCCAGCCGCGATATCCCTGGCTTGACGTAGCTCCTCCTTCGCCGCTCTGATTTTAGAGCGAGCATCCTTGGTCGCTACCATGGCCTTCTCCAGCCTGTTCGACTCTCAGCTCTTCGACCGCCTTTAGAGCGGCCGCATCACTCTTCCTGGCTTGCTTCTTGGCTCGGGCAAGTTCCGCCCGAAGGGTCTCCACGGCGGCAGCCCCATCTGTAGTCACAACATATTAAAGATACTAGCATCATGCTCCTCTTACTATGTGTTGATCACCGGAGAAATCACATACCCTGTGCCTCGTCGAGCCGCCTGTTGACAAGCACGATGTCGGCATCTGCCGCATCAAGTTGCTACTTCAGCTCGGCAAACTCACCAGTCTGGCTAGCCACCGGACCTTCAGCCACCTGCACATGAAGGCGACATGATTATTACCTGGGACTATGATCCTTTGTTTGTCGCCGTTTTCGACAACAACCAGAGTCTCAGGGGCTACTATCTGCATAGGGCACACCTAACGTGTGCGGTACCATAAAAAACATACACTATTTCACATACCTCAAAGCCTTTCAGCAGACTCATAAAAGCTTCATGCAACCCGCTTTCAGTGGATGAAATCCTCTCAACCACCGTACCCATTAGTGTACGATGCGCTTCTGAGATAGCCGCTTGCTCCAGAAGATCCTTCAGTGCGTACGATCACACACCGGATGGTTCCGGACTCTTTCTGTTGCTCTCCTAGGAGCCGAATACTCCGGACTTCGGGTGGCCGAAGGATTACCCTCTGGCCTTGGCGGATTAGGAGAAACCCTCCGTGACGACACCTCAGGGTCGCCCGCCTCATCATGCCGGGTGGCATGGGGAGGTGTTTCGCTCTCCATCATCTCCGGAAGAAGATCCCCCGAAGACGAACTCTGTCGAGAAGGGCTACGATCCGAACTACAAGACATATGCTTCGGTTATTGTCCTTAGAAGTAAAGCAGGATATTTTTACTATTAATTAAGTACTCTTTGTTTACTTACAGCTCGGTGGAGGGTTGATCCCCTTGCGGGCACTGTGCGGCAAGTGTACCCTCCGGGGTAGGACCCTCCGACAAAGGATTCTTCCCTCGCTTGGAGACCATTACTTCCAAGTCTTCAGAGGCAGTCCTCTTCCTTCCCTCGGGAGAGGGAATTTTAGATTCTTCCCCCCGGTTATCCTCCTTCGAGGAGGCACTGATTCCCCCGGTCTGGATGAATAGTAAGTGAGGCTCGCTCTCGGCCTCTTTGTTCCTCCCTTTACCTTCCCCTGATGGCGCTTGATAAGGCGCAAGCTCAAGCATCCTGGCTAGTATAGGATCCGGTGAGCCCTCGGGAAGGGGGGCCAGACACCTGATCATCTTTGCCTCTTTTATCCAGTCCTGGTCAAAAGGCGACTTTTCAGGATGATGTTGTGATAAATTAAAAAACAACGTGTTCGGCCACAGGACTACTTACTTGGGTATCTGGACGATTGCAGCTCAGACCCGCATCCTCAGTGGTGTCCGGACACCTTATTTCTGGCCGAAGAACAATTTGTACATCTCTTCGAGCGTCATGCCGAGGAAGTGCTGAATAGCTTGTGATCCTTCCGGGTTGAACTCCCACATACGAAGGGGACGACGTTTGCAAGGTGGGACTCGACGAACTAGCATGACTTTCATTACCGTTACCAGGCTGACATCTCTCTCGAGGAGATCTCGGATGCGACTCCGCAATATTGGCACATCATTTACTGGCCCCAGTCCAGCCCCTTGTTGATCCATGACGTCAGTTGTGGCGGGGGGCCCGAGCGAAAGGCAGGGGCGGCTACCCACTTGGTACCCTGGGGAGCTGTGATATAAAACCACTCCCGTTGCCATAAACTGGACACCTCCGGGAAGGAACCCTTTGGCCATGGAACATCGGCGCCTTTGCTTATTACGGCACCTCCGCACTCTGCATGTCGCCCCTCAATCATCTTCGGGTTCACATTGAAGGTCTTGAGTCATAAGCCGAAGTGTGGGGTAATGCGGAGGAAGGCTTCACACACGACGATGAACGACGAGATGTGAAGGATGGAATCCGGGGCCAGGTCATGGAAATCCAGCCCGTAATAGAACATGAGCCCCCTAACAAAGGGATCTAGGACAAGGCCTAGACCTCGGAGGAAGTGAGAGATGAATACAACGCTCTCGCCGGGTTTGGGAGTGGGAATGACCTGCCCTCGGGCAGGCAGCCTGTGCGAGATTTCGCCGGTCAAATACCTAGCCTCTCTTAGCTTCTTGATGTCTTCCTCTGTGACAGAGGAGGGCATCCATCGACCTTGAAGGTTGGATCTGGACATGGTTGAAGGTCCAAAGTGCCTGACCTGAGCCTTGGGTATTGAAACTCGAGGCGGGGGAAGGATTCGATCGAGTACGAGAAGAAAAGGGACATGCCTTGGCCTCTTTAGAAATAGGGTGAATATCAAGCATCCTCCTCGTGGCCGTTTGGGACTTGCCTAAAATCGAGGAGTCATACCAATGGGCACGATTGGGTTACCCACATCCGTATTGATGAGAATCCCGTAATAAGGGGGACATGATCTCTGCTTCGACAAGACGTGCCAATAAAATTGCCTCGGAAAACGTGCAGTGGCAGGCTGATGGAGAAAAATGGTTCGAATAATGATCAGGCCGTGGTATGATGTCACGTTATGAAAAGTCATCAGCAGATTAGATTTGTGGAAATATTATTCTCTCTACGGTAGTATGTGGAACTTGTTTTGCAGAGCCGGACACTATCCTTGTGTCAAAAATCTTCTATGGAGTATTCGGAGAAGGAACAAGCCTTGCAATGCCGAAGATAATCTGCACGCTGGACTCATTGTCATTGAAGCCTGGTTCAGGGTCTACTGAGGGAGTCATGGATTAGGGGGTCCTCGGACAACCGGACTATATCCTTTGGCCGAACTATTGGACTATGAAGATACAAGATTGAAGACTTCATCCCATGTCCAGATGGGACTCTCCTTGGCGTGGAAGGCAAGCTTGGCAATACGAATATGTAGATCTCCTCCCTTGTAACCGAATCTATGTAACCCTAGCCCCCTCCGATGTCTATATAAACCAGAGGGTTTAGTCCGTAGGACAACAACAATCATACCATAGGCTAGCTTCTAGGGTTTAGCCTCTACAATCTCGTGGTAGATCAACTCTTGTAATACTCATATCATCAAGATCAATCAAGTAGGAAGTAGGGTATTACCTCCATCGAGGGGGCCCGAACCTGGGTAAATATTGTGTCCCCCGCCTCATGTTTCCATCCGCCTTAGACACACAGTTCAGGACCCCCTACCCGAGATCCGCCGGTTTTGACACCGACACTAAGCACAAGTCAAGACATACCAAGTACCCATCACAAACTCTTCTCCCTCGCACTACATTATTTGCCATTTGCCTCTCGTTTTCCTCTCCCCCACTTCACCTTTGCTGTTTTATTCGCCCTTTTCCGTCCGCTTCTTTTCGCTTGCTTCTTCTGTGCTTGTGTGTTGGATTGATTGTTTGTCACGATCGCTCAAGATATTACTAAATTATGTGACTTTTCCGATACCAGCAACAATAATTTTATTAGCAGTCCGATTGCTCCCATTACCAATGCTGAATCTTGTGAAATTAATGCTGCTTTGTTGAATCTTGTCATGAAAGATCAATTTCCTGGCCTTCCTAGTGAAGATGCCACAACCCATCTAAACAACTTTGTTGATTTGTGCGATATGCAAAAGAAGAAAGTTGTGGATAATGATATTGTTAAATTGAAGCTATTTCCGTTTTCGCTTAGGGATTGTGCTAAAACTTGGTTCTCTTCTTTGCCTAAAAATAGTATTGATTCATGGAATAAGTGCAAAGATGCTTTTATCTCTAATTATTTTGCTCCCGCTAAGATCATCTCTCTTAGAAACGATATTATGAATTTTTAGCAACTTGATCATGAGCATGTTGCACAAGATTGGGAGAGGATGAAATTAATGATACGTAATTGCCCTACACATGGTTTGAATTTATGGATGATTATACAAAAAATTTATGCCGGATTGAATTTTTCTTCTAGAAATCTTTTAGATTCGGCCGCGGGAGGCACTTCTATGGAAATCGCTTTAGGAGAAGCTACTAAACTCCTAGATAATATTATGGTTAATTATTCTCAATGGCATACCGAAAGATCCACTAGTAAAAAGGTTCATGCGATAGAAGAAATTAATGTTTTGAGTGGAAAGATGGATGAACTTATGAAATTGTTTGCTTATAAGAGTGTTTCTTTTGATCCTAATGATGTGCCTTGTCCACTTTGATTGGGAATAATAATGAATCCTTGAATGTGAATTTTGTTGGTAGGAACAACTTTGGTAATAACGCGTATAGAGGAAACTTTAATTCTAGGCCGTTCCCTAGTAATTCCTCTAATAATTATGGTAATTCCTACAACAACTCTTATGGAAATTTTAATAAGATTCCCTCTGATTTTAAGACTAGTGTTAAAGAATTTATTAATTCGCAAAAGAATTTCAATGCTTTGCTTGAAGAAAAATTACCTAAGATTGATGAGTTGGCTAGGAATGTGGATAGAATTTCTCTTGATGTTGATTCTTTGAAACTTAGATCTATTCCACCTAAGCATGATATCAATGAGTATCTCAAATCCATGAGAATTTCCATTGATGAGTGCAAAGAAAGAACCGCTAGGATGCGTGCTAAAAAGGATTGCTTTGTGAAAGCGTTTTCTCCTAATTTTCATGATAATAATGATGAAGATCTAAAAGTGATTGATGTGTCTAACATTAAATCTTTGTTTTCCAATATGAATCTTGATAAAGATGGGACTGGAGATGAGTCAACTTTAGTTAAAAGGCATCCCAATGATTCGTAGTTTTTAGATCTTGATGCAAAAATTAATAAAAATGGGATTGAAGAGGTCAAAACTTTACATAGTAATGAACCCACTATTTTGGATTCCAAGGAATTTAATTATGATAATTGTTCTTTGATAGATTGTATTTCCTTGTTGCAATCCGTGTTAAATTCTCCTCATGCTTATGATCAAAATAAGGCCTTTAATAAACATATCATTGATGCTTTAATGCAATCTTATGAAGAAAAGCTGAAATTAGAAGTTTCTATCCCTAGAAAACTTTATGATGAGTGGGAACATACTATTAAAATTAAGATTAAAGATCATGAATGATATGCTTTATGTGATTTGGGTGCTAGTGTTTCCACGATTCCCAAAACTTTGTGTGATGTGTTAGGTTTCCGTGAATTTGATGATTGTTCTTTAAATTTGCATCTTGCGGATTCCACCATTAAGAAACCTATGGGAAGGATTAATGATGTTCTTAGTGTTGCAAATAGGAATGATGTGCCCGTAGATTTCATTGTTCTTGATATAGATTGCAATCCTACATGTCCTATTATTCTTGGTAGACCTTTCCTTAGAACGATCGGTGCAATTATTGACATGAAAGAAGGAAATATTAGATTCCAATTTCCGTTAAGGAAAGGCATAGAACACTTTCCTAGAAAGAAAATTAAATTACCTTATGAATCTATTATGAGAGCCACATATGGATTGCATACCAAAGATGATAATACATAGATCTATTCTTGTTTTTATGCCTAGCTAGGGGCGTTAAACGATAGTGCTTGTTGGGAGGCAACCCAATTTGTTGGTGTACAAAAAGGGGGTACACTTTTTGTACCCCTATGACTATGCACGGGCAGTCTGAGCCACGGGCGCTGCCACGCCGAGCACGGCAAGGGAGGTAAACCAAGGTAAGGTTGAAGCTGAAGAGGAGCAGAACGACGCCAAGACCAAGACCACAAAGGGCAAAGGGAACAAAGTAGACCCCCTCGGCAAGATCCTTGCCGGGGGGCAGCTTTAGCTAGCCCGGCAAGATCCTTGCCGTGGCAGCTCGCCCCACACCTACGGAGCGAGGTCACCCTTGAGTCCACTGCCCCCATGGGGCAAGGATTCGGGAGACATCCCCGTGGTGGCATGCAGATCTTTGTGAAGACATTCAAGACCATATGCCCACTTAAGAAGGTGATGACCCTTGGCGGGATCCCAGCCAAGGAGGACCACAAGGCCCCCGGCAAGAGCCTTGCCGGGGATGACAGCGAGCACCACGGCAAGACCCTTGCCAAGGACACCCGTGGGGCCACCATCAGGCCCGCACCAGTCGCGCCTCCACCACCGTTCGCATGCAGCTGCCGACCCAACCAGTTGGGCAGGCACCTGCGTGGCGGCGTGCAGATCTTCATGGAGACCCACCACTGCGCCACCTCGGCTGCTTGCCTGCCTACATGGCACCACAAGCACCGCTGGCCAGGGCGCATGTCAACGCAAGAGGGAGCGGCGACGGACAGGACAGGGCTCTCCCCCCTCCCCGATAAAGCAAGGACACCTAAGCAAGGCACATTAAATGCACCTTGTCATGTAATGCGAGGGATAAACTCGCATTACTGTACCCTTTCCACCTCCTGTGTGCCACTGTGGCGACCCCTTTCCTATAAAAGGAGGCCTGAGGCGACCAGGAGGAGGATTCGGCTTTTTGGAGCTCCTCACGCCCCATAGCTAGCTCAAGAACACATATATACAATCCAGCAAAGCAGGAGTAGGGTTTTACGCATCCTCGCAGCCCGAACCTGGATAAAGGAACCGTGTGCTATCTGTTTGATCCGCTCTTCCCAAGACCCCCGCGCCCCGCAACCGTAGTAGGGATTCTTGTGATCCCATAGGTGTCGTTTCACACCGACACAATTTTATTTTTGTTCCTTGTTTTATGTTCCTGTTTAGTAATAAATAATTCATCTAGCTTCTGTTTATATGTGGTTTTATGTTTTAATTAGTGTTTGTGCCAAGTAGAACCTTTGGGAAGACTTGGGTGAAGTCTTTGCGATCTTGCTGTAAAAAACAGAAACTTTAGCGCTCACGAGATTAGCTGCCATTTTTTACTAGAGAGTTATTTTAAGTTAATTCTTATTCAAGATGATTAATAGACAAATTCCTCACGTCCACCAATTTTTTTCAGAATTTTTGGAGTTCTAGAAGTGTTCGTTTGATACAGATTACTACAGACTGTTTTGTTTTTGACATATTCTGTTTTTCGTGTGTTGTTTGCTTATTTTGATGAATCTATGGCTAGTATCGGGGGGTATGAACCATAGATAAGTTGGAATACAGTAGGTTTAACACCAATATAAATAAATAATGAGTTCATTATAGTAAATTAAAGTGGTGGTTTGTTTTCTTACACTAACGGAGCTCATGAGATTTTCTGTTTAAGTTTTGTGTTGTGAAGTTTTCATGTTTTTGGGTAAAGATGTGATGGATTTTGGAATAAGGAGTGGCAAGAGCCTAAGCTTGGGGATGCCCAAGGCACCCCAAGGTAAAATTCAAGTACAACCAAAAGCATAAGCTTGGGGATGCCCCGGAAGTCATCCCCTCTTCCGTCTTCTCTATCGGTAAATTTACTTGAGGCTATGTTTTTATTCACCACATGATATGTGTTTTGCTTGGAGCGTCTTGTATGATTTGAGTCTTTGCTTTTTAGTTTACCACAATCATCCTTGCTGTAGACACCTTTTGGAGAGATACACATGAATCCGAATTTATTAGTAATACTCTATGTTCTTCGCTTATATCTTTTGAGCTAGATAATTTTGCTCTAGCGCTTCACTTATATCTTTTTAGAGCACAGTGGTGGTTTTATTTTATAGAAATTATTGATCTCTCATGCTTCACTTATATTACTTTGAGAGTCTTTTAGAACAGCATGGTAATTTGCTTTGGCTATAAAATTAGTCCTAATATGATGAGCATCCAAGATGGATATAATAAAAACTTTCATATAAAGTGCATTGAATACTATGAGAAGTTGGATTCCTTATGATTGTTTTGAGATATGAAGATGGTGATATTAGAGTCATGCTAGTTGAGTAGTTGTGAATTTAAGAGATACCTGTGTTAAAGTTTGTGATTCCCGTAGCATGCATGTATGGTGAACTGTTATGTGATGAAGTCGGAGCATGATTTATATATTGATTGTCTTCCTTATGAGTGGCGGTCGGGGACGAGCGATGGTCTTTTCCTACCAATCTATCCCCCTAGGAGCATGCACATAGTACTTCGTTTCGATAACTAAATAGATTTTTGCAATAAGTATGTGAGTTCTTTATGACTAATGTTGAGTCCTTGGATTATGCGCACTCTCACCCTTCCACCATTGCTAGCCTCTCTAATACCGCGCACCTTTCACCGGTATCATACACCTACCATATACCTTCCTCAAAACAGCCACCATACCTACCTATTAGGGCATTTCCATAGCCATTCCGAGATATATTGCCATGCAACTTTCCACCGTTCCGTGCATTATGACACGCTCCATCATTGTCATATTGCTTTGCATAATCATGTAGTTGACATCGTATTTGTGGCAAAGCCACTGTTCATGATTTTCATACATGTCACTCTTGATTCATTGCACATACCGGTACACCGCCGGAGGCATTCACATAGAGTCATATTTTGTTCTAAGTATTGAGTTGTAATTCTTGAGTTGTAAGTAAATAAAAGTGTGATGATCATCATTATTAGAGCATTGTCCCAGTGAGGAAAGGATGATGGAGACCATGATTCCCCCACAAGTCGGGATGAGACTCCAGACGAAAAAAAGAGGCCATAAAAAAAGAGAAAGGCCCAAATAAAAAAATGAGGGAAAAGGAGAGAAGGGACAATGCTACTATCCTTTTACCACACTTGTGCTTCAAAGTAGCACCATGATCTTCATGATAGAGAGTCTCCTATGTTGTCACTTTCATATACTAGTGGGAATTTTACATTATAGAACTTGGTTTGTATATTCCAATGATGGGCTTCCTCAAATTGCCCTAGGTCTTCGTGAGCAAGCAAGTTGGATGCATACCCACTTAGTTTCTTTTGTTGAGCTTTCATACACTTATAGCTCTAGTGCATCCGTTGCATGGCAATCCCTACTCACTCACATTGATATCTATTGATGGGCATCTGCATAGCCCGTTGATAAGCCTAGTTGATGTGAGACTATCTTCTCCTTTTGGCTTCTCCACAACCACCATTCTATTCCACCTATAGTGATATGTCCATGGCTCACGCTCATGTATTGCGTGAAGATTGAAAAAGTTTGAGAACATCAGAAGTATGAAAGAATTGTTTGGCTTGTCATTGGGGTTGTGCATGATTTAAATATTTTGTGTGATGAAGATAGAGCATAGCCAGACTATATGATTTTGTAGGGATAACTTTCTTTGGCCATGCTATTTTGAGAAGACATGATTGCTTTATTAGTATGCTTGAAGTATTATTGTTTTTATGTTAATATTAAACTTTTATTTTCAATCTTATGGATCTGAACATTCATGCCGCAATAAAGAAAATTACATTGAAAATTATGTTAGGTAGCATTCCACATCAAAAAATCTGTTTTTATCATTTACCTACTCGAGGACGAGCAGGAATTAAGATTGGGGATACTGATACGTCTCCAACGTATCTATAATTTTTTATTGTTCCATGCTATTATATTATCTGTTTTGGATGTTTAATGGGCTTTAATATGCTCTTTTATATTATTTTTGGGACTAACCTATTAGCCGGAGGCCCACTGCCAGTTGCTGTTTTTTTGCCTATTTCAGTGTTTCGCAGAAAAGGAATATCAAATGGAACGAAACCTTCGCGAGGATCTTTCTTGGAACAAACACAATCCAGGAGACTTGCAGTGGAAGTCAGAGACGCAACAAGGCGGCCACAAGGCAAGAGGGTGCGCCCAGGGGGGTAGGCGCGCCCCCACCCTCGTGGGCCCCTCGTAGCTCCACCGACCTACTTCTTCCACCTATATGTACTCTTATACCCTGAAAATATCCAGGAGAGCCACGAAACCACTTTTCCACCGCCGCAACCTTCTATACCCATGAGATCCCATCTTGGGGCCTTTTCCGGCGATCTGCCGAAGGGGGATTCGATCATGGAGGGCTTCTACATCAACACCATAGCCTCTTCGATGATGTGTGAGTAGTTTACCATAGACCTTCGGGTCCATATTTATTAGCTAGATGTCTTCTTCTCTTTCTTTGGTTTTCAATACAAAGTTCTCCTCGTTGTTCTTGGAGATCTATTCGACGTAATACTTTTTGCGGTGTGTTTGCCGAGATCCGATGAATCGTGGGTTTATGATCAAGATTATCTATGAACAATATTTGATTCTTCTCTGAATTCTTATATGCATGATTTGATACACTACAAAAAAAAGACACATCCGTAAGATTTTGGGCCGAACAAATTTTTTTTCTGTCATACATATGACACTTCTATGACGATAATTGTGACAAAACCCGGTATCATCATAGATGTGGTGGGCTCCTACTTCTATGACAAAAAATCATGACAGAAAATGGGCTCTTCGTCCTGGGCGGGCCGGAGACGCAGCTGCATGACATTTTTTGGGCTGTCCATGACGGAAAAAACCATGGTAGAAGTGAGGGCGAGGAAAATTTCAGGGAGTTCCCGGTTACAGTGGGAGGTCGGGGCCGAGCGATGCGCGTTTCTCTTGTACACGTATGCATGCGTGTGCGAGGCATTGGCTCTAACTGAACCCGAGTGAAGCGTTGGGCTCTAACTAAACCCGAGCGATTGCACTGCAGGCTACGCGTTTCTGAACCCGAGCGATCAATCGATGGCTTTTAACTGAACCTGATCGAGCAATTCCTTCGCTACTGCTGCTAACTAAAGCCGATCGATGCTGCCTCTAGATGAACAGTGAGTGTTGCGGGGGGGTTTGGATGAACAGTTCCCGGTGGGGGTGGATGAACATGACCCCGTGGTGTTGCCTTTGGATGAACAGGACCCCGATCGATCGAGCCGGTTGGGGCTGGATGAACAGGACCCCATGGAGGGCTGGATGAACAGGACCACCCCATGGAGGGCAGGATGAACAGTAGACGGTGGAGGGCAGGATGAACAGTAGCCCGTGGAGGGGTGGTTGAACCGGAGCCCGTGGAGAGGGCTGGTTGAACAGTAGCCGATGGAGTAGCGCGCGGTGGAGGCTGGATGAACAGGAGCCCGTGGATGAACAGTCGCAGGTGGAGGCTGGAGGAGGTCGACGGTGGATGAACAGTAGCTCGTGGAGGCTGGAGGGGGTCGACAGTGGAGATGAACAGTATACTGTGGAGTCCTGTTTTGCGGTACGCCACACCCCTCCCGATGAACAGGACCCCCGTTTGGACCGTAGCGCTCCAACACCAGTCCGTTTCGTCCGGTTTGCGGTACGCCACACCGCTCCCGATCAACAGGACCCCCGTTTCGACCATAGGAGGTCCGTTTCCTCCGTTTTGCGGTACGCCAGACCCCTCCCGATGAACAGGATCCCGTTTCGAACGTGGCTGGTCGAACACAAGGTCGTTTCCTCCGTTCTGCGCTACGCTAGGCCTCGTTTCCATCGCCTCTTCCGTCCAAGCCCTCCAGATGAACACGACCACGCATTCCGTTCCGACCCAGCCAGTTCGCTCCCACGCGTTCCGTTGCCTCCTGATGAACACGACGCATTCCGTTGCCTCCCCATGAACACGATGCATTTCGTTGCCTCCCCATGAACACGACGACGACCCTATTTCTCCGTTCCGACACAGCCATGTCAAGGAGCCCTCGCTGTACATATGCGTGAGTAGGCGTTCGAGACCCCGCCCGTATGTACACATATGTGGCCGTATTTTCTTTCTTGCACCCTGGCCACCTCTACTACGACACGTGCGCGCCTCTACATCCAGCAGTATATAAGTACGTACACATTCGCGACCAGAATGACAACGCTACGTACGCTTCGACTAGGTGGGTCCTGACTGTCAGGCACTTCCTTGCTTGCGAAGATGTAGCTGGTGGGTCCCAGCAGTTAGGGGGGTGAAATACGGTGGCCCGTCCGGTGGGTCCCCGTTGTCAGGTGGAGGAATAATTATTTTGCACGTAATAAGGAGGCACTTCCTTGCTGCGGTCGTGGACCTAGCTGTCAGCCTCTCCACGTACAGTCCACGTCCGATGGAGGCCATTCCTTGACCACGTTGACCACGCCGCGCCGAGAGCACCAGGGCGGTGGACGACGGCGAGACCTAGGAAGGGGACGATGCGGAGCCGGGGAAGACGCGATAGTGGATGCCCACGCGTAGAGGAGTACGAGGGTTCACTGGTTCGTTGCGGTGTGAGGCTGCCGTCGCCGCAGAATAACAGGGGGTGTGGGTGAGTAGAGGTGTCGGTGTCAAAACCGGCAGATCTCGGGTAGGGGGTCCCGAACTGTGCGTCTAGGCGGATGGTAACAGGAGACAAGGGACACGATGTTTGTACCCAGGTTCGGGCCCTCTCGATGGAGGTAAAACCCTACTCCTGCTTGATTAATATTGATGATATGGGTAGTACAAGAGTAGATCTACCATGAGATCAAGGAGGCTAAACCCTAGAAGCTAGCCTATGGTATGATTGTTGTTCTGTCCTACAGACTAAAACCCTTCGGTTTATATAGACACCGGAGAGGGTTAGGGTTACACAGAGTCGGTTACAATGGTAGGAGATCTACATATCCACATCACCAAGCTTTCCTTCCACGCCAAGGAAAGTCCCATCCGGACACGGGACGAAGTCTTCAATCTTGTATCTTCATAGTCCAGGAGTCCGGCTGAAGGTATAGTCCGGCTATCCGGACACCCCCTAATCCAGGACTCCCTCAGTAGCCCCTGAACCAGGCTTCAATGACGCTGAGTCCGGCGCGCATATTGTCTTCGACATTGCAAGGCGGGTTCCTCCTCCAAGTACTTCATAGAAGATTTTGAACACAAAGGATAGTGTCCAGCTCTGCAAAATAAGTTTCCACATATTGCCGTAGAGAGAATAATATTTACACAGACCTAATTTGCTGACGTATTCCGTAGCGTGACATCACACTACGGCCAAGCCTTTATTCGAATCGTTTTTACTCCCCCACCTCAGCGTGTTTCATGAGGCGGTTTCCTTGGCACGTCTTGTAAAAGCAAAGATCGTGTCCCCTTTATTTACGGGATCCTCATCAATACGGACGTGGGTAACCCAACCGCGCCATTGATTACGGCGCTCGGGAGATAGGCGAGTTTTTTCAGGCTGGTGGGGACGCATAGCCGCATCCGCCCATATAAGGGGATAAGGATCCACCTTTTCACCTACGCCTTCTTCCTCCTTTGCCTATCCATCTTCCGCGCACTTGAGCTCCAGCGCCCAAGTCCGCACTTCCCACCTCAACCTTCTCCAGCCATGTCGGGAGCGGTAGGCAAGCGGATGGTCTCCTCCGTCACGGAGGGACACATCAAAAAACAGAGGAAGGCTGGATACTTGTCTAACGACATCGCACACCGGCTTCCCGAAGAGGGGCAGCTCCTCCCCACCCCAAGGCCCCATGAGAGGGTAGTGTTTCTCCCCCACTTCCTCCGCAGACTAGGCTTTCCTCTCCACCCATTCGTCTGGGGGATCATGTTCTACTAGGGCCTGGATTTCCACGATCTGGCCCCGAACTTCGTCCTCAACATCTCGATGTTTATCATCATGTGCGAGGCTTTCCTTTCCATCCGCCCCCATTCCGGCCTATGGCTCAAGACTTTCAACGTCAAGCCAAAGGTGGTGCGCGGCAACCAGACGGAGTGCGGAGGTGCCTTCGCGGGTAAGATGGCCAATGTCCTATGGCTCGAGGGCTCCTTGTGGAGACCCTGAAGGGGTGGCAATCGGGATGGTTTTACATCACCGAGCGGCGCGACCCTGAGTGGATCGCAGCCCCCGAGTTCCGGTCTGGACCCCCTACGCGGCTCACGTCCTGGAAAGAGATGGGCCTGCCATGGGGCAACAAAGGAGAGGTGACTGGACTGCAAAAATGCATCCAAACCCTAGTGAGCAAGCAGCTCAAGCTTGTCAATGTAGTCCAGGTTATGCTCATCCGCCGGATCCTCCCGTGTCAACAACGGGCTTTCAATCTATGGGAGTTCGACCCGGCGCAGCACCGAACTCTGTGCAGGCTCTTCGACATGACGTACGAAGACGCCTGGAAGGTGCTATTCAAGGGCGCCGAGGCTCCCGCATCCGCTTCCTAGGACCGCGGATTCAGCACGCAGCGTCACGCTAGTGCGGTAAGCTATTTTTACCTTTTACAGGATATTAGTTTTTCATAGTTTGACTCTATGCGGGATCTAAGCTCCCTTACCTTTGACATGATTGGCAGGCGAAGTCTGGACAGATCAACTGTCCGGCTCCCTTGCCCGAAGACCCAGCCGATGCGCGCTTAGGGAAGCTACTGGTTCTGACACCCTATGTGGTGCCGGAGAAGAAGGCCAAGAAGAAGGCCACAGGGACTCGAAAGAGTGCCCGGCGCCTGGAGGTGTCAAATTCATCATCCGACGAATCCGAGACGCGCTCCTCCCGTGAAGACGAGGAGGAGGAAGAAGAAACCTCTCCCCCTCCAGCGGGGGAGGAAAGAAAAGGAAGGCCGCCCCAACCGGGGAGGACGAAGGGTCCAAGAAGGGGAAGACCCTTCCTCCGGAATACTCCACCGACGCCGACGACAACAAAGAGGAGTGGCTGCACAGGGCCAAGCGCCCGGCGAAATCGTAAGCATCCGGATACCAGAGTCATTCATAGTATTCCTTTATTGCACAGCCTTTCCTCATGTCGAATATGATTTATGCACTCCGCCCAAGGCCGGGCTCGACGAGTCGTCGAGCGGCTCCCTGGATTCGTCGGATGTGAATTCACTTCCGGTGGCTACCTCCCCCTGCCCTACGGACGACGCCGAAGTGTTGTCCCAACAGGTTCCAAGTCAGGAGGAGGTGATCCCGGAGGCGCCGCAAGGCGACCTCCCAGATTCCAGGAGTAAAGGGGATAGATACCCCAAGGGCTCCGAGTCTGGCTTTGAGCCGGACTCCATGCCGGAACCTTCAACGGTTCCGGACTCCGGTAGGTAGCCTCCTTCCAAGAGGAGCAAGCCTACCGAGCTGGTGGCCTCCGTCCAACTGGAGGTACTGGACAATTTGCTGGAGGTGCTTAACGGTGCCTCCATCGACGAGGAGCACCGCTCTGTTATGAGTGCGGTGATCCAGAAGGTTCAGTCGGCCAAGAGCGGACCGACTAAAGCTTGTGCCAGCCTTTTAACAGGCTTTGAGGTAAGTAAAGAATATGTAAAAATATTACCGCATAGACAGTAGCCCCCGATGCTCTGTTTGGCGTTCGAAAAGAAAAGCCGAATAGAGGATCTAATGAAATTCGCAGGAGTCTAACAAAAAATGAGTCAATATGCGTATGCAGGCTTCGCTGCTGGCATCCGCCGCACTGACTGCAGAGGTGGGTACGCTGAAGTAGGACCTCGAGCGATCCGAGCAAGAGCTCGGCCTTGCCAAACGGTAGCTCGAGGTGAAGGAAGGTAAGAGATACCTTATTGAAACGTATAAAAGGTGCAATTGCAAAAAATGACAGGATTAACGTGGCTATTGTAGGGGGCACGTCTGAGGTGGCGACCCTTAAGCAAGCGCTGTCCGAGGCCGAGAAGAGGGCGGCCACGGAGCGCACCGAGCGGGAGAAGTGTGAGGGCCAGGTTGGCGAGGTACGGCAAGAGCTCCAGGCTCTCATGAAAAAACATGAGAGTTTGGAGCTTGACTCAAAGACGCGAGCATCCGAGCTTGCGGTGGCTATTGAAAATGCCAAGTCTGCCAAGGTCGAATCCCAGAAGGCCCTCCAGGAGTTGGATGCGGTGAAAAAGATAGCGGCGGGTAAGGCATTCTTTATGCAAAGCAAACATGTAAAAGTCAGTTACTTGTTACTTACCCGAATCCGGAGCTCTCCAGGAGCATTCGCAGATTTACCCCGTAGCGTGTCCGATGCCGCTGCATTCTACCGAGCCAAGGAGGGCAGCTCGACGGAGAAGGTGTTCTGGTCTCAGTATGCTGAGGCCGGACACCCTGTGCCCCTGAGCGACCAGCTGAAGCAACTGGTCGAGCTCCACAAGGTGGCCAAACAGGCCATGAAGGGCCTCGTAGTTCGGCTGTGGGCTGGAGAGGCTCTGCCTGGGAGCTACTTCGGGCTGGTGCGGCGGCTAGTGAAGGCCTGTCCAAGGCTCGAAGTCATCAAGCGCTCCGTCTGCATCGAAGGTGCCCGTAGGGCCCTTGCCCGCGCTAAGGTGCACTGGGGCAAGTTGGATGCTGAGAAGCTTGTGAAGTACGGGCCACCGCTGGGGAAAGAGCATCGCAAGCCCAAGATGTATTATAAGGACGTTCTGAAGGGTGCCCGCCTTGTGGCGGATGAATGTTCCAGGGATGTAATTTTTGAGTAAACTCGCTCGTTTTGTCCTGTGCACTGAAAACTTGTTCTTATGCGCCAAGCAATGCTTTTGGAATTTAAAATATTACCTTCTGTGCGGCCGTTTATCAAATTTGAGAGATGGCGAGTCGTCGGCTTCTGCCCCCATGCCACTAGTGCTGGGGTGTTCGGGAGAAACCTGAGCGCTCTTTTCCCCATGTTTGGGTCCTTCGAGGGAGGCGCTCAGCACAACGAACAAGGCAATCGGACTATAATGCTTGAACACTCTCACTTAGCCATAGAATTCTATAATTTTAAATTTCGGCGAAGCCCCTAGTATTTGGAAGACCGAGTTCGGGGTGCTATCCACGCCTTGGCCGGACAAAGCCGACTCCTCGCTCTAAGCGGCATAAGTCTTTAGGGACTCGAAAAACCTCTCGAACAGCGACCAGCTCTCACTTCATCCTGACAGTCAGTTTTAGCTTTCTCTACTGAGGTGCTCAGCCCAGCTCAACTGGGCACAATCGCAGTAGTTCTCCTAGTGCTACCTTAGCCGATATAGCGGAACGTAAGGCACCAAAACATAGGAGCCGGGCAAACCCAACTATTGACCCAAGACATGATTCGGAGCCGATGCATATAATGCTATAAGTTCGAGGTGCCGCACTTGTTAAAGTGTTCGGACTTATCACACCATATTGAGGGGTACTGAACCCCCGGCGTATTGGCCGTACCAAAGTGTACGGTTGCAACATGTCATTAATGAACATATATTTGTAAAAAAACGAAATGCAAAAATAGACAGAAGCTATGCATTGTTTATTAAAAAGGCTCCAATCAAGGCAGAACGATACAAATAACGCGATAAGCAAAAGGTTGGACTATTTAACATGTCTCTTCCAGGGGCAGGCTGCGGAATGGTATGTGAAACAGGTATACTACTCGTTATAGAGACCACCTGGGAATTCCGTGATGCGGCGTGGCTTGTCTGCTCCCCTTGTTCTTGCATCGTTTGTGCGGCAATTGTACTGCCGGACATGGCTTCCGAAGAATGGAGTCCTGAAAGTAAGAGAAAATTAAAAAATCGGCAGCCCCTAGTGCGGTTTAAGCTGTGTTTCGGGCGTGCCGTGATGGTGCCCCTCCCCCTATCCCCATGGTATTTTGAGAGCTTAGTTCTGTACGTGAAGCACTGGTTTCGCATTTTCGCCAGGGCTGGGGTTGGGGCCGCATTGCTACGCCTACTCGGAATGTGCCAGGCGGTCTTGTTGTAGGTTACTCCGGGCGCGCTTGACGGTGTCCGGACATTTAATGGCCGGACTGGAGAATTTCCTTGAGAGGCTGCTTTGTACTTCTGCTGCGAGGGCCGCCGTGTGCTCCTCCGTTTGAAGGGAGCGTTCGGTGTTTCCATTGACCGTAATTACTCCTCGAGGGCCTGGCATCTTGAGCTTAAGGTATGCGTAGTGCGGTACCGCATTGAACTTGGCAAATGTGGTTCGCCCGAGCAGTGCGTGATAGCCACTGCGGAACGGAACTATGTCGAAGATTAACTCCTCGCTTCGGAAATTATCCGGAGATCCGAAGACCACTTCAAGTGTAACTGAGCCTGTATAGTTGGCCTCTACACCTGGTATGACGCCTTTAAAGGTTGTTTTGGTGGGCTTAATCCTCGAGGGATCTATGCCCATTTTCCGCACTATATCCTGGTAAAGCAGGTTCAGGCTGCTGCCGCCGTCCATAAGGACTCTAGTGAGATGAAATCCGTCAATAATTGGGTCTAGAACCAATGCGGCGAATCCGCCATGACGGATGCTAGTGGGGTGGTCACTTCGATCAAAGGTGATCGGGCAGGAGGACCATGGGTTGAACTTTGGGGCGACTAGCTCCATCGCGTATACGTCCCTTAACGCACGCTTCCGCTCCCTCTTGGGGATGTGGGTTGCGCATATCATGTTCACCGTCCGCACTTGTGGGGGAAAACCCTTCTGTCTACTATTGTTCGGCGGCCGGGGCTCCTCATCGTCATCGCTATGCAGCCCCTTGTCTTTATTTTCGGCATTTAACTTGCCTGCCTGCTTGAACACCCAACAATCCCTGTTGGTGTGATTGGCTGGCTTTTCGGGGGTGCCATGTATCTGGCACAAGCGGTTGAGTATTCGGTCCAAACTGGACGGGCCCTGAGTATTTCTTTTGAATGGCTTTTTCCGCTGACCGGATTTATAGCCTCTGAATCCGGCATTAACTGCCGTATCTTCAGCATTGTCGTCGTTAATGCGGCGCTTTTGCTTGTTGCGACGTGACCTGCCACTACTGTCTCTGGTATCCGAATTACCAGGGTTCTTGGTCATATTGTTGCTACGAGCAAGCCAGCTGTCTTCTCCCGCACAAAAGCGGGTCATGAGTGTCGTGAGCGCTGCCATATATTTCGACTTTTCCTGTCCAAGTTGCCGGGCAAGCCACTCGTCACAGATATTGTGCTTGAAGGCTGCTAGGGCCTCTGCATCCGGACAGTCGACTATTTGATTTTTCTTTGTTAGGAACCGTGTCCAGAATTGCTTGGCCGATTCCTCTGGCTGCTGAATTATGTGGCTTAGGTCATCGGCGTCTGGTGGTCGCACATAAGTGCCCTGGAAATTGTCGACGAATGCGGCTTCCAGGTCCTCCCAACAACCGATTGATTCTGCTAGCAAGCTGTTAAGCCAATGCCGAGCTGGTCCCATAAGTTTGAGTGGGAGGTATTTGATGGTGTGTAGATCATCGCCGCGGGCCATGTGGATATGAAGGAGATAATCCTCGATCCATACCGCGGGATCTGTTGTGCCATCATATGATTCGATGTTCACGGGTTTGAAACCCTCAGGGATTTAATGATCCATTACTTCATCTGTGAAGCATAGTGGGTGTGCGGCGCCTCTGTATTGGGCTATATCACGACGTAGCTCAAACGATCTTTGTCTATTGTGTTCGGCCCGGCCGAATTTACTATATCCGGATTGACGATCACCGTCACGTGCCGTGGGGCGCCCAAACGATCCGTAGATCGATCTTGTTTGCCTTGCCTTGTCCTCCAATATATCTCGCAGGTCTGGCACATTTTCCCGTGCCTTGGTATGTTTTGAGCGGCGCCAGGGTGTGGCTTGAGTGGAGGGCCAAAAGGCCTCTCTGTCGCGGCCACGAGGTGGCCGGTCGGCCATATCATGCGCTAGTGATGTAGGTTTAGCTGCTTCCTCCTCTAATCAGGGTAGCAACCTGCGCTTTGGGTACCTCCTGGAGGGGCGTTCGAGTTCATACTCTTCGGCCGTAAGGACTTTAGCCCATCTGTCGGCTAGCAAATCTTGATCAGCTCTAAGATGTTGCTGTTTTTTCTTGAGGCTGCTTGCCGTGGCCATAAGCCTGCGTCTGAAACGCTCTTGCTCGACGGGATCCTCTCGCACGATGAATTCGTCGTCGTCGAGGCTTGCCTCGTCTTCGGAGGGAGGCATATAATTATCGTCCTCGACCTCTCTGTCTGCCGCTCTCTCATGAGGGCTGGCTTCTCCATCCTCCTGTGCTGAATCTTGCTAGAGGGGGTTTTCTTCGGCACTGTCTAGAGTGTTATTATCTCTCATGCCGGAATCACCGTTTTTGCTTTGGCGGGATTTAGAGCGGCGCCGCTGACGCCGGCGCTTAGCCTGTTTCTTGGAGGGGTCATCCTCCGCTATTCCATCGCTATCTCCTTCTTTTCGGGTGTCCACCATGTATATGTCATACGACGAGGTGGCTTTCCAGTGCCCTATAGGCGCTGGTTCTTGATCGTCTCCTGCATCGGCGTCCATACCGTAGATGTCTTCGGAGTCGAAGTTGAGCATGTCGGTTAAATCATCGACAGTGGCTACAAAGTGGGTGGTGGGAGGGCTTTGAATTTCTTCATCGTCCGTATCCCAACCTTGCTGACCGTAGTCTGGCCAGGGCTCTCCTGATAAAGAGAGAATCTTTAGTGACTTCAGAATATCGCCGAAGGGCGAGTGCTGAAAGATGTCCGCGGCGGTGAACTCCATGATCGGCGCCCAATCGGAGTCGATCGGCAGGGGCGCGAAGGGCTCAGAGTCCGAAAAGGAGTCCGGCCCCTTGGAGTCACGAGCCTCGCGAAGGGCAGGGCTGGTGTTCGGCTCGAGCGTCGTAGATGTGGCAGCCCCAGAGGCGGCGTCCAACCACCCATCCTCGATCGGCGCAGTTGGCTCCGAATTAAGGGTCGGAGCCGATGCGAGTTCGGCCTCCAGGGCACTGTTCGGTGGCAGAGCTAGATCATGCCCATCGTGACAGTGCGGCGCACTCGGCTGTGGCTCGAATCCATCGAAGATCAAGTCCCCGCGGACGTCAGCCATGTAGTTTAAACTTCCAAACCTGACCTGGTGGCCAGGGGCGCAGCTTTCAATCTGCTCCAGATGGCCAAGCGAATTGGCCCGCAGTGCGAAGCCGCCGAAGACAAAGATCTGTCCGGGGAGAAAAGTCTCACCCTGGACTGCATCGCTATTGATGATCGGAGGAGCCATCGAGCCTAAAAGTGACGACACAGAGGAACTCTCAATGAAAGCACCAATGTCGGTGTCAAAACCGGCGGATCTCGGGTAGGGGGTCCCGAACTGTGCATCTAGGCGGATGGTAACAGGAGACAAGGGACACGATGTTTTTACCCAGGTTCAGGCTCTCTCGATGGAGGTAAAACCCTACTCCTCCTTGATTAATATTGATGATATGGGTAGTACAAGAGTAGATCTACCACAAGATCAAGGAGGCTAAACCCTAGAAGCTAGCCTATGGTATGATTGTTGTTCTGTCCTACGGACTAAAACCCTTCGGTTTATATAGACACCGGAGAGGGTTAGGGTTACACAGAGTCGGTTACAATGGTAGGAGATCTACATATCCGCATCGCCAAGCTTGCCTTCCACGCCAAGGAAAGTCCCATCCGGACACGGGACGAAGTCTTCAATCTTGTATCTTCATAGTCCAGGAGCCCAGCTGAAGGTATAGTCCGGCTATCCGGACACCCCCTAATCCAGGACTCCCTTAAGAGGGATGGCCTGGCCAGCGGTGGGAGTAGTAGGGGGCGGTGAGGCCTCTGCCGCATCGCAGCCGGGCACGAGAGGCAGGAGCAGGAGGCACGACCGGCGCTGGTTTGGGCGGCTGGAGCAAGAAGACAAGAGGTTGAAGAAGCACTACGGCCATTGGATGGACATCGTACGGTCACTGGAGCTAGAATCATGCATATTGACTAAGTTGACAAAGCCCTTCGTCCCCGTCAACTTAGTAGGCCCACAAGTCAGCCTGCCACTATACTGGGTCCCAGCTAACAGGGGGAGTATTCATTTTTTTTTGTGCGTAATAAGGAGGCACTTCCTTGCGTGCGAAGATATAGCTGGTGGGTCCGAGCTGTCAGCGGCGGTAACATTTTTTTCGCGAAATACAGAGGCCCTTTTGGTGGGTCCCTTATGTCAGGTAGAGGAATCATAATTTTGCACGTAGTAAGGAGGCATTTCCTTGCGTGCGGCTATGGACCCAGCTATCGGCCTCTCCACGTAAAGTCCACTTCAGATGCATGTCGGTCGTTGGCCACGTTGACCAGGCCGCGCCGAGAGCACCAGGGCGGTGGACGACGGCGAGGCCTAGGAAGGGAACGACACGGAGGCAGGGAAGACTCGGCAGTTGTTTCCCACGCGGAGGGGAGTACGACTTTACAAGGGTTTACTGGTTCGTCTGTCGTCGCCGGAGAATAACAACAGGTGTGGGTGAGTAGAGGGATGGCTAGGCCAGCAATGGGAGTACGGTGGGGCGGTGAGGCCTGCGCGGCAGCAGAGCCGGCCGCGGGGAGGAGGGAGCAGGCAGTCCCGCCGGCGCCTGTTTGAGCGGCTGGAGCAGGAAGAGAAGAGATTGAAGAAGCACGACGGCCGTTGGATGGCCATCCAACAGTCACTGCTTGTGCGTCAACCTTTTTTTTAGGAAAGCCTCAAATCTGTGGAAAACAGCATACAACCCATCTGCCATTCTTTCTAATAATTTACAGCCCATTTGCTAATTATTAACGTTTTTTTGGAGCCCATATTCTTTTTGTTAGCATTACAGCCCATATTGTGGCCACGGTTAAAAAATTATACGAAATTTTGCATATTTCGGTGCGGTCCGAACTGTTTTTAATCCCGAAATTTTGACTCACATTCAAACTTATTTTAAAAATAAATGTATATCAATATAAAATCCAACAAATTCTCCATGCATAAAAATTAATGTAATTTCAAATCTCGAAATGAAAAAAAGATATTTGAAACTAATTGCCGGTTTGATGTGTTTTAAAAATGTAGAACCCATTTCTCATTATTGATGGGCCATTTTCTCGGCCAGCCGAATGAAAGCTCTCCTCGTCTTGAAAGATTTGCAGCCCAACAGGCCTGACAAAGCGACTTACTTGGCAAATCACAAAAAAACTAAGCTGTGGCCGTGGACCCAGCTGTCAGCCTCTCCACGTACAGTACTCTTCTGATGGAATGTCGTTGACCATGTTGACCACGCCGCGCAGAGAGCACCAAGGCGGTGGACGACGGCGAGGCCTAGGAAGGGGACGACGCGGAGCCGGGGAAGACGCGGCAGTGGATGCCCACAAGGAGAGCAGTACAAGGGTTCACTGGTTCGGCTGCGGTGCGAGGCTGCCGTCGCCGCAGGGCCTGGCTAGCGGTGGGATTATTAGGGGGCGATGAGGCCTCATCGGCAGCACAGCCGGCCACTGGAGGCAGGAGCAGGCGGTCTCCCCGGCGCTAGTTTGGGCGGCTGGTGCAAGAAGAGCAGCGATTGAAGAAGCAGCAGGACCGTTCGATTCAAATCCAACGGTTACTGCTGCTAGAATCGTTTGTTGACTAAGTTGACAAGCCCTGCGTACGTGTCAACTTAGTAGGCCCACAGGTCAGCCTCCCAACCGGTGCGCCCCAGATGTCAGTGGGAGGAATCATTTTTTTTCGCGTAATAAAGAGGCAGTTGATTGCGTGCGGCCATGCCAGTGGAGGGAGTAGGGTCGGCCGAGGAAGCCTGCGCGGCATCACAGTGGGCCACAAGAGAAGGGAGCAGGCTGTCCCGCCGGTGCTAGTTTAGGCGGCTGGAGCAGGAAGATCAGAGATTGAAGAAGCACGTCGACCGTTGGATGGACATCCAACACTAACTGCTGCTAGAATCATGTGTTCACTGACAAAGCCTTGCGTAAACAAGTAAGCCTCGAAATCTGTGGCGTGTACAGCCCATTTGCTATAATTTTTATAATTTTTACTCATTTTCTAATTCATATGGAATTTATTGCAGCCCGTTTTCCATTTTTAGAATTGCTAGCCATTTTCTGGTCAGTACCAGGGTCAAAAAATTAACTAAATATGTGGGAAATTTTGAAAATTCGCAAATTTTTGCTGGGGAATGAAATATTCTTAATCCAAAAATTAATAGCCATACTAAAACAAATTTAAAAATAAATTAGTACTATGTCATGTTAAATCCAATGAAATACGTATAATATATAAGTGAAGAACAAAAACAAAAAAAGAAACTTATATCCCATTTGCTATAAATTTTTTGGAATTTTCAACGCCTTTTGATATTACTTTTAACAGACATTGACCATACTCTTAAGTCAGGCCGGAATGCATCCCTCCTCGTGTTGAAAGATTTGCAGCCCAGTAATTCGGAGAAAACAAATAGGCCTAGCTTGGGTATTCTTCAAAAAGAAATACTGGGCTGCCTATTTTCCCAAAGAACTGGTGCATGAGCATTTAGCTTTATTTATTTATTTATTTACTTATTTATGTTTAGGGGACCATGAGCATGTACCTGGGCCAGATTCATGTGAGAGCCTCCCTCCCAGTTAATTATGGGCTTCTCTATTGGGCCTTCATCAGTGGGCTGTATGTTATCAACAAGTGGAAAATGTGTTCCGAGTTTCAAAAAAAAATGTGTTCCGTATGAAAAATAGTATGCGCTACGTATGGTACGGGGCACTAAAGGATCGTACCGTGCAACGACTTCCAAAACATTGTGTTTGTCATTCTAACAACACATTTATTCAACCAACAGACAAAATATACTACTGATTGTACATTGAAAATAGCAGCAGCAGCAACCAGGGCTGGGGGTGCAACAGAAGCAGTAAGCAGGCCAGAAGAGTGAAGACGCAACTCTCTCTTCCAAACCAAACATCAGCCATCATTACAAAAGGGCTACCAAAAAAGAACAACTGTATGCATCAAACTAAATAAAGATCCTACTACACCAAGTGTACGCATCTAACTAACTGGCTCAGTTAGATGTTACTATTTATTAAGCTGAAGTGGAGTCGCAGATGGAGAGGAGTGGGAAACTTCACTGGTTCGGGTGCGCCCACGGGAGACAGGAGCAAGAATAGAGGTTGAAGAAGGAGCACGGCTGTTGGATTAACATCCAACGGTCCAGCTGCTAGAATCATTTGTTGATTAAGTTGACAAAGCTGTGTGTACACGTCCGCTTATTAGGCCCACAAGTCAGTCACCAAATCTGACGGGTCCCAGCTGTCAACGGGATGAACAATTTTTTTTGCAAAATAAGGAGGCACTTCGTTCCATGCGAAGATACAACCGGCGGGTCCCAGCTGTCAGGTGGAGGAAACATTTTTTCAGCTTAATAAGGAGGAACTTTCCTTGCGTGCGACCATGGACCTCGTGGGTCCCAGCCGTTAGGCTCTCCATGTAAATTCCTCTTCGGATGACTCTCGTTTGTTGACCACGCCGCACCGAACGCAGCGAGGCGGTGGACGATGGCGAGGCCCGGACAGGAAAGACTCAGAGATGGGAAAATGCGGCAGTGGAGTCGCAGATTGAGAGGAGGAGAAGGGTTATAACTGGTTCTGTTGCGGCGTGGGGCTGTAGTCTGTGGAGAATAACAGGAGGTGTCGAGGGGTGGAGGGATAGCCTGGATGGCGGTGGGGTAGCGCTTCACAGGGATGCGTGCTAAGCAGAGCCGCTAGCCACCGGAGGCCGGACCAGGCGGTCCCAGCGACGCTGGAGGAAGAAGACGAGAGATTGAAGGTGCATGCCGGCCGTTGGATATAAATCCAATGGCTGTGGATGACACAATCATTTGTTGACCAAGTTGACAACGCCCTGCGTAGGCTTCGACCCATTGGCCCACATGTCAGCCTGCAAAAATATGGCATATATTTAACCCATGTTTTCTAGAATGTACAGTCCATTTGCTGGGCTGGGTGAATCCTCACTAAGCTTGCTGCTCACAGGTTCCAAGATGAAATAACCAAATGTGTGCATAAGAATCAATATGGCTTTATCAAGTCAAGAACCATTCAGGATTGTATAGCATGGACTTTTGAGTAAATTCACCAGTGCAATCAGTCAAAAAAGCCAATCATGTTACTCAAACTTGATTTTGAAAAAGCCTTTGATTCCATACAGCATGAGGCAATTATAAAGATCTTGATGGCAAAGGGTTTTGATAATAAATGGATATCCTGGATACAACAATTGTTGTCCTCGGCAACCTCCTCAGTCTTACTCAATGGGGTACCAGGAAATCATTTTAAGTGCAAGTGTGGGGTAAAGCAAGGTGATCCTATTTCACCTTTGCTGTTTGTGATTGCTGCTGATCCGTTGCAGATTATGATTAATGATCATCTTAGTAAAGGACTTCTTTCTTTGCCCCTAGTAACTCATGATCCTGATTACCCAGTGGTTCAGTATGCTGATGACACACTATTGTTTGTGACTGCTGATTCTGCTTAGTTGGAGGTGCTTAAGTCTATTCTAGACTCTTTCTCCCGGGCAACTGGACTGCAGATTAATTACCACAAATCATCAATGTACCCAATCAATGTGGATGCCAATTCTGCCAATGCTCTTGCTGCATAGTTTGGGTTCCAACTGGGGGTTATGCCATTCACGTATTTGGGTTTGCCAGTGGGCACAACTAGGCCCAAAATTGTGGATCTGCTTCCACTAGTTGACAGTATGGAAAGAAGATTAACTGCTAGCTCATGGTTTCTGCCCCAAAGTAGTAGGTTGCAATTGGTAAACTCTGTTATCTCTTCATTGACAATCTTTTTCCTTTGTAGTTTATCAATACCACAAGGGATTTTAAAACAACTGGAAATAATACAGAGACAATGCCTATGGATAAAATATGGTCAGGAGAAGGGGAATTCTCTAGCTGCTTGGCCTTTGGTCTATAGGCCGAAACTTAAGGGTGGGCTTGGCATACTCAACCAGGGTCTGCAAAATGAAGCTTTGTTAATGAAATTCCTCAATAAGTTCTATAACAAAGTAGATGTGCCATGGGTTCATTTGATCTGGGATAGTTACTATTATCAGAGAGTTCCTCATGACACTACTTTGTGTGGCTCCTTTTGGTGGAGGGACATCTGTAAACTAATGGATAAATTCAGGGCTGTTTCTTCAGTAACTGTTGGAAGAGGGGACTCTTTGCTGTTCTGGTCTGATTCTTGGGAAATTGATAACTCATGCATCCCACTCTAAGACAGATTCCCTAGGTTTTTTTCCTTCTGCTTGCAAAAGAATTCCTCTGTTATGGAAGTGTTGCAGACTAGTGAGTTACAGAGCATGTTCTCCTTGCCATTATCTGAATTGGCCTATAGGGAATTTAATCAACTGTCTGGAATTATGACTGGGATTTCCTTGGATGTTACTGCTAATGATTCCTGGAAATGGAAACATGGGAAGAAAGCTGGGTTTACAGCAAAGAAATACTATGACTTTGTTCATGAGCCAATTCCTACCAACCCTCTTCTCTGTTGGATATGGAAATCCTGCTGTACTATGACAATTAAAATGTTTGCCTGGCTTGTCATTATGGACAGAATAAACACCAAGGATATGATTCAACATAGGAAGGGGAAGATTAATGATGGGCCTGAATGTGTGCTATGTCCCACAGGAGCACTTGAAGACAGGAATCATTTATTCTTCCAGTGCAACTTCAGCATGAGAGTGTGGAACTATCTACAAATTACATGGCTCAATAGCCAGGATATGGTGCAGATTGCACATCATGTTAGGAAGGATTTCAATAAGCCTTTCTTCTCTAAGGTGGTCTTCCTCACTTGGTGGAATATTTGGAAAGTCAGGAATGACAAAGTCTGCAGGTATCTCAGACCTACCTTTAGGCAGTGGAGGAATGGCTTTGTCCAAGACATCTCTCTCTTGGCTCACAGAATCAAGTCAAGACACAGGGATTGTCGGTGTCAAAATCTGGCGGATCTCGGGTAGGGGGTCCCGAACTGTGTGTCTAGGCGGATGGTAACAGGAGACGTGGGACACGATGCCCTTACCCAGGTTTGGGCCCTCTCGATGGAGGTAAAACCCTACTCCTGCTTGATTAATATTGATGATATGTGTAGTACAACAGTAGATCTACCACGAGATCAAGGAGGCTAAGCCCTAGAAGCTAGCCTATGGTATGATTGTTGTTCTGTCCTACGGACTAAAACCCTTCGGTTTATATAGACACCGGAGAGGGTTAGGGTTACATAGAGTCGGTTACAATGGTAGGAGATCTACATATCCGCATCGCCAAGCTTGCCTTCCACGCCAAGGAAAGTTCCATCCGGACACGGGACGAAGTCTTCGATCTTGTATCTTCATAGTCCAGGACTCCGGCTGAAGGTATAGTCTAGCTATCCGGACACCCCCTAATCCAGGACTCCCTCAGTAGCCCCTGAACCAGGCTTCAATGACGACGAGTCCGGCGCGCATATTGTCTTCGGCATTGCAAGGCGGGTTCCTCCTCCAAGTACTTCATAGAAGATTTTGAACACAAAGGATAGTGTCCGGCTCTGCAAAATAAGTTTCCACATATTGCCATAGAGATAATAATATTCACACAAATATAATCTACTGACGTATTCCGTAGCGTGACATCATGCTACAGCCAAGCCTTTATTCGAATCGTTTTTACTGTCCCACCTCAGCGTGTTTGGCGAGGCGGTTTCCTTGGCACGTCCGGTCGAAGCAGAGATCGTGTCCCCTTTATTTACGGGATTCTCATCAATACGGAAGTGGGTAACCCAATCGTGCCCATTGGCATGCTTTCTCGATTAAAGGTGAGTCCCAGACGGTTGCGGGGAGGGCCCTTGGTATTCAACCTCTTATAAAGAGACCAAGGCCTTACTCCTTTCAATCTCAAACGAGTTCTCCCTTCGCCTCGAGTTCTAACACCCAAGGCTCCAGATTTCAGGCGCTTCGGACCTTCGCAATGTCCGATTCCGACCTTCGAGGTTGATGGATGCTTTCCTCCATTACGGAGGAGGACGTGCTAAAGCTGAGAGAGGCCAGGTTCTTGACCGGCGAAATCTCGCATAGGTTGCCTCCTCAAGGGCAGGCCATTCCCACTCCCAAGCCTGGTGAGAGCGTGGTGTTCATGTCTCACTTCCATAGGGGGCTAGGCTTCCAGACGGATCCCTTTGTGAGGGGGCTCATGTTTTATCATGGGTTGGAATTTCACGACTTAGCTCCGGAGTCCATCCTCCACATTTCCTCATTCATCGTCGTGTGTGAAGCCTTCCTCCGTGTTACTCCTCACTTCGGATTATGGCTCAAGACCTTCAAAGTAGAGCCGAAGATGATGAGGGACAGCACGCGGAGTGCGGAGGCGCTGTTATAAGCAAGAATGCTGATGCTCCATGGCCTGAGGGCCCTTTTCAAGAGGAGCTCGGCTTATGGCAACGAGAGTGGTTCTATATCACCGCTCCCAGGGGCACCAAGTTGGTGGCGCCACCTGCCTTTCGCTCGGGTCCCCCACCCCAGCTAGCATCATGGGTCAATAAAGGACTAGACTGGGGGCCATCCAAGGACGTGCCCTTGTTGCAGGGCCGCATCAGGGATCTCTTAGAAAGAGACCTTAGCCTGGTCAAAGTGACACAGGTCATGCTGATCCGCTGAACCCTGCCTGGCAAACGTCGCCCCATTCGCCTGTGGGAGTTTAATCCGGAGGGACCGCGAGCTCTCCAGCATTTCATGGGCGCAACGCCCGCGGAGATGTATAAATTGTTCTTCGGATCACAAGCAACGTGTCCGGACTTGACCGAGGATGCAGGTCTGAACTGCAACCGCCCGGATACTCAAGTAAGTAGCCTTGTGCCTGGACTCGCTATCCGTATATTTGTCATAAACTTGCCCCTAAAAGAGATGTCCTTTAAACAAGAGTGGATAGCGAAAGCAAAGCTTATCAGGTGTCCAGCTCCCATCCCCGAGACCACACCGGATCTCGTGCTGGTCAGGATGTTGAAGATTGTGCCTTTGGAGGAAAGCAAGGGAGGGGACAAGGAAACTACGGCCTCCTCGAAGGGGGTTGCTTGGAAGGGAGGAATCGAAAATTCCTCTCCTCAGGGGAAGAAGAGGACCGCCTCTGAAGATCCGGAGACCATGGCCTCAAAGCGGGGGAAGAAATCCTCGTCAGAGGGTCCTGCGCCGGGGGATACCTCGGCCGAATTATACCCTCAAGGGGATCAGCCCTTCACCGAGCCGTAAGTAGAGAGAGGTTTTCTTTTTAAGAGAAGAGAGAAATCCTAGCTTTATATCTGAGAAAGTAACCGAAATTTTATCTTGTAGCTCGGACCTCATCCCTTCATAGCAGAGCTCGTCTTGGGGGGACCTTCTTCCGGAGATGATGGAGAGCGGAACGCCTCCCCCTGCCGTACCGCCTAGCGAGGCGGGCGACCCTGAGGTATCGTCGCGGAGGGTTTCTCCCAATCCGGCAGGGCCGGAAGGTAGTCATCTGGGCCCCCAGAGCCCTCCGCGTTCGGCCTTCGAAAAGGGCCATCGGACGAGTCCGGCACCGTTCGGTGCGCGGTCGGAGGAGCTGGAGGATCTGCTAGGGCGAGCGTCTATCTCAGAGGAGCACCGTGCCTTGATGAGTATGGTGATTGAGAGGATTTCATCCGCGGAGAGCGGATTGCATAGGGCCGTCAGGAGTTTACTAATAGGTTTTGAGGTACGTGAAATAATGTACACTTTTTGTGACAGTTGCGCATAAACAAGATGTTCCCTGTGTAGATAGTAGCCCCTGAGACTCTATGCGTTGTCAAAAGTGACAACGCGCAGAGGATCATAACCTCAGGTCTAAAATGCCGCCTTTATATGTAGGTGGCGAAGTGTCCGGCGGGCAGCCGGACTGATGAATTTGCCGAGCTAAAGTGGCAACTTGACGTGGCAGATGCCGACATCGCACTTGTTAACAGGTGGCTTGAGGAGGCACAAGGTATGTAATTCCTCCGGTGGCACCTGGTAAGAGGAGCTTTATGCCAGTATCTTACAATGTGTGTGCTTGATGCAGATGGTGCTGTTGCCATGGAGAATATTCGGGCGGAACTTGCCCGAGCCAAGGAGCAAGCCAGAAAAAGTGATGCGGCTGCCGGAAAGGCGATTGAAGAGCTGAAAGCCGAACAGGCTGCTCACTGCTGAAGCAAGAAGGAAATGGCCGAGATGGCCGTGAAACTTAAGAGCGCAACTGACCGTTGCAAGCTTCTTGAAAAAGAAGACCGGGCGGAACAGACAGACCTAGAGAAGGCCGTTGCCGACGCCAAGGATGCTCGCTCTGCGATGAGAGCTATGAAGGAGGAGCTGCGTCAGGCCGGAGAGATTGCGGCTGGAAAGCCCTTTATGCTGCGGAGGAAGTTCTGTGATCCTAGACATGCTCCGCTAGATCGGGTGTGGAGTATGGCGGACACCTATCTGGATTTGGCAGCGAGTGCTGCGGATGCGACCGAACACTTTCGAGATCAAGAAGATCGCGAAGTGGAGAAGCTCTTCTGGTCGCAGTTCTATAATCCGGAGCGTCGGCTGTCCATAGCCGATCGTCTGGCTGAATGGGCTGAGCTGAATAGGTTGTTCGGACTCGCCATGAAGTGTGTCATGAGCCACCTGTGGCCGGAGAGGCCAGAGCCGAAAAGTTATTTCAACTTGGTGCAGCAGTTCCTTGGTGCGGTGCCACATATTGATGCGATGAAGAGGTCAGCATGCATAGAGGGTGCACGTATGGCTCTTGCCCGTGTCAAAACATACTGGGCAGAGATGGAGACCACCATTGTTGCATCCTGAGATTCGGACGAAAGCCGAGTACCTGCCGAGCACTATTTTCAGGAAGTTCTTCAAGGCGCTCGTGTGATAGAGACGCAGTGCTCGAAGGATGTTATGTTCAAATAGCATATGTTGTTGTAAAAAAATGTTTTGATAAATTGTAGAAGCTTTTTATACTTGTGCCTTCAAGTATTGTAACACCTCCTGTGCGGCCGTTTAAGATATATGTATATATAATCTGAAAGATGGCAGTCGTTGGCTTCAGCCCCCATGCAAATATTGCGGGGGTGTTCACAGAAGGCGCGTTTTCACACTTGATCCAACGTCTTGGTCCTACAAAGGAGGTGATAGCGCTGCGAACTAGGCAATAGGACTATAATGCTTTAACACTTTCACTTAGCCATAGGAGTTTGACAGTGGGGCTACTTATATAGCCCCTGGTGGCGCCTGCGCTTGCCCGAACTCGTGGCGCGTATGTGCCTGGCCGGGAAACGGCCCTTTGTTAATGCGGAGGAATCCTAAAGATTCCGTTGAGTCATCGAGTAGTTGACCAGTCTCACGCTATATCATGACGGTCAGTTTTCGGCTTTCTCTACTGAGGTGCTCCCCTGGCCGAACCGGGGCACGATCGCAGTAGTTCTCCTGGTGCCGCCTTAGCCGATAGAGCGGAACGTAAGGCAGCAAAACACAGGAGCTGGGCAACCCAACATTTGACCAAAGACATGATTCGGAGCTGATGCATATAAGGCCAAACTCGCGACGCCGAACACTCCCTAAGATATTCGGTATTTATGAGGGCGGGCGGAACAACGCCCTTAGTTATAAGCCCCTAGTGTCGAGGTACGCGCAAAATTCTAACGTGGCCACATGCCAAGACGCCAGCCTCCTCCTTGGTTATACCAAAAAAGGATCCAGGGGATGTGTATCAACAAGAGACAGTAAAAAAGGTTTACACAGGGTCTTATTCTGAAAAGAATCCTTGGAACGGGTCCCTGCTGCACGTCTGTGCCTGTGTCTCCGTTGTGCCGTATCCTGGACGGGCGCAGCACGGTGTTCATCTGTAAAAGAGAGGAACTTAGTTGAAGAAAGGTCGTGCCGAACAGAAGTTATGCTAAATAATCAAATTATAAATTGAAATGGGTAAGATTGAGCTTGATTGTCTCTTGTTTTATATGCACGGAGCCCCTAGTACAGGGGTATATGGCTATTAAGCCTTTATCAACTATATGTTTATGCCGGACTCGTCTAGCCGTGTCCATAGCCTTAACGACTTGTTTAGATGTTTTGGCTGGTAAAGCCTTTTTATTGTGGGGCTGTCAAAGCAGCCGCGCAGTCTTCCGCGCAGGAGGCACACTCAATGTTTTCCCTTTAATGAGATGATGCCTCGTGGACCGGGCATCTTGAGCGTCAGAGATGCATAATGCGGTATTGCGTTAAAGAGGGTGAAAGCCTCGCGTCCCAGTAGTGCTTGATAGCTGCTTGAGAATGGGGCGATATGGAAGGTTAGCCTTTCGCGACGGAAGTTGTCGGGGGAGCCAAACATAACTTCTAGCCGGAGAGAGCCCGTGCACTGGGCAACCAGGCCTGGCGTTACTCCTTGAAAGGAAGTGTTGCCATGGCGAATTTTTGTTGGGTCTATCCCCATGTGGTGGATTGTGTCCTGATATATCAGGTTTAGACCACTGCCGCCGTCCATCAGGACATTTGTAAGGTGGAGTGCGCCGATTATTGGATCAGATACCAAGGCAGTCCAGCCTGCATTCCGGATACTTCTAGAGTAATCCTGATGGTTCAAGGTGATTGGTTTTAACAACCATTGGCGAGACTCCTTTGGGATAGGCCGTATGGCGCGTATCTCTATTGGCGCCATTCTATTCGTTACGTGAAGTAAATTTACTGGTTTGACTTCTTGTGGGAAATCCTTTTGTCTCCTGGTGCTCTGCTTGTGGGGTTCGTCATCGTCCTCACTTGGTGTGTCGAGCCCCTTGTGTTCGGTGTTGAGTTTGCCGGATTGCTTGAAAACCCAACAATCTCTGTGGGTACGGTTCGCAGGCTTCCCGGGAGTACTGTGTATTCGACATATCTTGTCCAAGATTTTGTTTAAGTTGGATAGCTCGTCCTTGTTATCCTTGAGGGACAGCTTTTTCTGATTCTGCCGAGAGCTTTTGAATCTGGCATTGACTGCCGTGCTCTTCGGACTGATTTCTATAGTCCGGCACTGGTCCTTGTTGCATCTCAGTTTTCCGTTTCCATCCCTAATTTTGGATGTACTTGGGTCACTGGTGCTACATCTTGCCAACCAGCTGTCCTCTCTTGCCCAAAAGCGGGTCATGAGGCTTGTTAATGCGGCCATTGTTCTTGGCTTTTCTTGGCCAAGGTGCCTGGCGAGCCATTCGTCTCGAACGTTATGCTTAAAAGATGCTAAGGCTTCGGCGTCTGGACAGTTGACTATCTGATTCTTTTTAGTAAGGAATCTGTTCCAGAATTTCCGGGCTGACTCTCCGGGCTGTTGAGTTATGTGACTTAGGTCATCTGCATCCGGAGTGCGGACATAAGTCCCTTGAAAATTTGCCCGGAAAGCATCCTTGAGCTCCTCCCAACTTCCAATGGTGTTTTCAGGAAGGCTTTTGAGCCAATGCCGAGCTGGCCCTTTAAGTTTGAGGGGTAAGTATTTTATGGCGTGGAGGTCATCTCCTCTTGCCATGTGTATGTGGAGGATATAATCTTCAATCCATACTCCAGGGTCTGTTGTTCCGTCATACGCCTCTATGTTTACGGGCTTGAATCCTGCTGGAAATTCATGGTCCAGAACCTCATCGGTGAAACGTAGGGGGTGTGCGGCACCCCTGTATCTGGGTGTGCCGTGATGTTCGGATACTGATTGTGTTGCATTGCTTACGAGAGCTTTCTTTCTTGGCCCATAGATAGATCTGGCTGGGCCATCTTTTTGATGCGAATCCTTGAGTGGATCGCATGCCGGCTTGTGTGCGGCACCGTTTGCCGCTCTATGCTGGCCATGGGGTCGTATATCCGACCTGGTGGCATTCTTATTTTTTGATTGCGGGGGTTCTACGGCGTCCTCGTCAAATTCAGGCAGTAGCTTTCGCTTCGGATAGCTTTTGGTGTGGCGACTGCCGCCGTATTTGTCTGCGGTGTTGAGTACTTTGCTCCATCTGATTCTGAGTGCATCTTCCGTAGTTTTGAGCTTCCGCTTCTGCTTTTTAAGGCTACGTGCAGTGGCAACGAGCCTTCGGTGGAGGTTCTTCTGCTCCATTAGCTTGTCCGGCGTAAGGTCGTCCGGAATGCTGTTCTCGCCGGGGACGGGTTGTTCGGTTTGTTTATCCAAGTTGCCATGTTCATCGTCCGCCGGTTCGTCCTGCTCTATGGCTAGGTCTGTATGGCTGTTGTCTTTGTCGAGGCGGGGCTTGGAGCGGCGTTTACGTCGCCGCTTTGATTGCTTTTCGAGAGAATGATCCCTCGTTGCATCCCTGTGTTCCTCTTCGTCGCTTCCTTTAGGTGTGTCCACCATGTACACATCATGAGATGAGGTGGCTGTCCAGTGCCCTATAGGCGTTGGTTCATGTTCGTCTCCTATATCGTCGTCCATACCATCGATGTCTTTAGAGTCGAAGTCGAGCACATCGTTTAAGTTATCGACAGTGGCTACGAAGTGGGTGGTGGGTGGGTTTTGAATTTCTTCATCGTCCATATCCCAGCCTTGCTGACCGTAATCCGGCCAGGGCTCTCCTGATAAAGAGAGAGACTTTAGTGACTTCAGGATATTGCCAAAGGGCGAGTGCTGAAAGATGTCCGTGGCGGTGAACTCCAAGATCGGCGCCCAATCGGATTCGATCGGCAGGGGCGCGGAGGGCTCGGAGTCCGGAGAGGAGTCCGGACCCTTGGAGTCACGAGCCTCGCGGAGGGCAGGGCACGCTGTTCGGCTCGATCACCGTAGATATGGCAGCCCTTGAGGCGGCATCCAACCACACATCCTTGGTCGGCGCAGTTGGCTCCGAATTAAGGGTCGGAGCCGATGCGAGTGCGGCCTCTAGGGCATTGTTCGGTGGCAGAGCTAGATCATGCCCATCGTGACAGTGCGGCACGCTCGGCTGTGGCTCGAATCCGTCGAAGATCAAGTCCCCGCGGACGTCAGCCGTGTAGCTTAAACTTCCAAACCTGACCTGGTGGCCCGGGGCGTAGCTTTCGATCTGCTCCAGATGGCCAAGCGAATTGGCCCGCAGTGTGAAGCCGCCGAAGACGAAGATCTGTCTGGGGAGAAAAGGATCACCCTGGACTGCATCGCTATTGATGATCGGAGGAGCCATCGGGCCTAAAAGTGACGACACAGAGGAACTCTCAATGAAAGCACCAATGTCGGTGTCAAAACCGGCGGATCTCGGGTAGGGGGTCCCGAACTGTGCGTCTAGGCAGATGGTAACAGGAGACGAGGGACACGATGTTTTACCCAGGTTCGGGCCCTCACGATGGAGGTAAAACCCTACCTCCTGCTTGATTAATATTGATGATATGGGTAGTACATGAGTAGATCTACCACAAGATCAAGGAGGCTAAACCCTAGAAGCTAGCCTATGGTATGATTGTTGTTCTGTCCTACGGACTAAAACCCTTTGGTTTATATAGACACCGGAGAAGGTTAGGGTTACATAGAGTCGGTTACAATGGTAGGAGATCTACATATCCGCATCGCCTAGCTTGCCTTCCACGCCAAGGAAAGTCCCATCCGGACACGGGACGAAGTCTTCAATCTTGTATCTTCATAGTCCAGGAGTCCGGCTGAAGGTATAGTACGGCTATCCGGACGCCCCCTAATCCAGGACTCCCTTAGGGATGCTTTGATCAAATGGATTGATTTCCTGCCTCCTTGAGGGGCCCTGCATTTGTAATCTTTCTAGTTAGATTTTTCTTTCTCTGTCTAGACTAGTTTATACAGTTTTAATTTTATTTCCTTTCCTGCCCAGTTCCTTTTCCTAAGGAACTATTTGCTGTACTTCCTGATTTTAGTTCTAATAAATTGATGTGGGGTGTAAACCCTGCAGTCTTCAACGTAAAAAAATAATTTCACGTCAATCAGGCCCATTTATATTTTCTATGAAATCCCAACCCATTTGCACTTCCTTGAAATACACGTATTAGGTGAGCTCGTTATATATACTCCCTCTGTCCGGAAATACTTGTCATCAAAATGGATAAAAGGGATGTATATAGATGTATTTTAGTTTTAGATACATCCCCTTTTGTCCATTTTGATGACAAGTATTTTCGGACGGAGGGAGTATAATGTTGTGTTAGAAGGAGCAATTAATATCAAAGAATAAACCGGAGAGGCACATTTTTTATATATATAATTAAGAAATTAGCGAGTTATTGCTCAAAATAAAAATGAGTGCGTTATTATTAAATTGGTCCTTAAAATCTTCGCAAGCTTTTGTACGCAATCACCAGGATTTTCCTTGCGTGTGAGTCAAAAACAACCAGGATTTTCCTTGCCAACTTCTGTTAAACATTTACTTTTATAAGTTGGGATGTTTTTATAATGTATATATAAGTCTCTATAAAATATACGATAATAGTAATAATATAAATATATATAATGTGGTTAGAAGGGAAAACATAAATTGGACACAACATTACTTTTATAAGAGACCTGCGTTTTATACCCCATAGTAGGAATACTAACAAGTTCACACACAAATACAACAGAAAAGGTAAACATTCATATCAAACTCGGGTTTCACGTTCATATCCATAGCCAACATTCACAATCAACAACTCAAAAGATTCATATATACACAAGCTCAACATATCTATGCATCTAAATGATTGATAGATCACACGACAATATTCATACATAATTTACAAAAAGATTCAGATATACACATGTTCAGTATGTTTATGCATCCAAATGATTGAGATCACAGCCAATATGATCCATGGACGAACTTTAATTACCAAGGGTAGAGACTGGTAAATGGTGTTCAATCAGAGGTTCTTCTTGCTAAAATTAGTTCTTGTACAAGTAAACTTTCGAGTACATAAGAGGCAGATAGTGGCCTCGTGCCGAGGGAGGTTTGAGCAACTTGGCCACTACTTTCATCCAACCAGTTTACTGGCTCATCTTGATCCTGTATCTCGCCAAAATTCTACATTGCAGACGAGAAAGAGGCGGTTGAGAAAATGAACCACCCAAATTTTTTGTGTAGTTCAACTGAAATGGAGCATCCTTGGCGTGCAGACTGATTAAGTGCCAGATGAATATATGCGTCAACCAACTTGTCTGGAATCTTTAGACTCCATGCCATATAGTTCGCTACCATATGTGCCGATAACCAAAAGGCACAAGTTGGGACCAAAGGCTGGACTGCGTTTTTCTGGGCTATTCACCAAGCAATATTTTTGGCGTTCACTCTCCTAACATTGGAGTTTGACAATTGGTTGACGCCAGTTGATACTCGAATGAATATAGGCACTTGTTGTCAACATCGATGCTTGTTTGAGTGAACTTTGGAGTACATACCAGCAACATAAGTACCTGTCCATCTGATCATTTTGTGCAGTTCTACTTAAATCACCCGATGTAATGATTTGCGTGCGAGTTCAGGCTCCAAATTACTCCTTTATGAAATCAGCAAACAGTAGCATAATACCAAATTACCAATACATATGACAGGCACAATACTCAGGATAAAGACCAGTACCAACCTGTGTGAGGTAGCATATCAATTACTATTTCCTTTGACTGGAAGCCGAGATAAGCCAAGCGATTGACAGCAAAGGAAGAAAGCATGCGGAGTTTAGCGACTGACAGGAAAGGATGGAAGCTGTCGAGGCAATGTAGCAATCGAGCATCCCTGTTGGCACATATATTGAGAGAGTGAGATTATTGTAATAGTGGGACTAGTTTATGAAACATACACTAACAAATAGAAGCACCCTCATTATCTTAATGGGTAAAGTTAGCAACATAGTAGTCTTGCTTAAAGAGAGGTATTAGTTTATTTAATCAGTGCCAATTAGCTCAACTCAACACTCAAAGCATTGCCATTTATCATAGGTTGCAAAACTTTAACATGCAAATATAAAGGAGTTTGTCATGACAGTAGCACGATACAAATAGAGATGACAGCAAACTAATATGGATGAAGGCCTTAGGCCCGTACCAACCTGAGAAAAAAAGCTTATTCATGTAGTCCCATAAGACATGATAAAGCACTCACTAGAATCACACAATAGTATATATTTTTGTGCACTTCAAATGTATGGTTGAAATCACTCTTGTTTACCAGTGCTGAGATTATATCGAAAGATTATCAAGAACTTCCAGCAGAGTTAAAGCACTGGCTGGGATACAATTCATTGTATTGTCTTGTGTAGTTCCATTTAATGTATGATTGGCACAACATGATCCCTGTTTGCACAAGTAGGAACAAGGTGAAACCTTCATTAGCTTAGTGAGAAAGGATAGGAAGACATTAGCATATTACTCAACCAGTAGCATCAAATTCATGATGGACAATACGCAAAACATTGCCTCATTGAACCAATGGCAATAAATTGACATGCAAAACAATAGCACTATTATGTCATGACACTAATAATATTCCCTCCCTGCTCCACCACATGATTCACCTCCATAGACAAACATACACACGTACATGATTCAGCATAGGGTCCTACTAAAGATTTGTTTAACTCCAACAGGAAAATTAGGCAGTAATAAATTAGTGGTACTTAAGTACTCCTAATTAATTAAGTGAGACAACAGAAGTGGAAGGGCTCCCTGGAGGATCGTCTCACATGTAAGGTAGTCGTTGCCGGAGCCCTTGAATGGCCTCGACTGAGGCCTCTGGCTTCAGCAAGATCGCCTTGGCACTGTTTATTCTTCTTCTTCTTCCTCTTCATGCTCTGTTTCTCTTTCTCCTCACCAGTTGGTGAAACCAAGTACATGATTGGCCTTCTAATTCAGAATTGGTTTTGTCAGTGAGGGAGTACAAGTGTACTAGTAAAAAACAACATTATTTTCTCATGGCAGTCGGAAAATAGAGATGAACACATGCATTAAATATCATTCTTACCTAAAGGAAGGTTATGGCGCCAATATGGATGATGAGGATTGGAACACAGATCTCCCTTTGTGCAGTTCCACCAAAATGAACCAACTGTTCCATTCTGACATTCCAGTTAAACAACACAAAAGTCACTTCTTTTAAGAAGAGTTTTGTGCAGTGCACCAAAAGGTCACAACAGCAACCAGGTGAATTGGATATCCCTGTTTGCACAAAAAGGCACAGAGGAAACAGTCAGAGTCTCAAACAATTACAGGCAAAAACATTTGGCTAAACTTGTCATGGCTTATAACAGTGGCATGGCTTCATTTTTACCAGGGACATTAGATTAAGAACAGCTAAGGCTGCGTTCGGTTCACAGGTTTGGTGCAGGATTTTCGTAGGAACACAATTCCTACGGTATTCTTTCCCTTCCAACCGTTCGGAACACGGGAAAGGTGAATAGTGTTTCATAGGAAAGCTGGTCTGGTAGTACTGATTCCATAGGATTAGAAACATCCACGCGCTGCTCATTTTTTGGGCGGAAGCCCGAGGCAGGCGCTCGCTGCCATGCGTTAGACAGGTTGCTGTGCTGTGTTGCCGGAATAAAAAAATCAACCTATGTGTGGTACGTGAGGTGAGGACAAGAGTAGTCACTGTGCAGCTGAATAAACAAATAGCATCTCATACTGCCAAGCATGCTACTCTAAAAAAACAAATCTGTACATTTCGTAGTCCATCCGAACACATTCTCTTGAGAGTTTCCTCCGGTTCGCTGTTCCATAGATTTATACCTACATTCCTTTCCAATTCCTCTATTTTCATCAAGACCTATGTTTTCTGCCCCTTTATTCCGAACGGAGCCTAAATATTTGGTATAAGGGCATGGGACAGTGGGTGCACCAGCAGTCCAGCACCATGTACGTAAACAGGGGCATAAAGTGGTGATTCATAGTTTGTTGCCCCGAGAAACAAACATCCAAGAAACATATCTGGGTTGGTCCCATTTTTGTTCACTCTAGCCACCTACTCCTATGTGTGGATAGCAAATCTAGTCCTGGTCATACCACTGTGTACAGCGTTACCCCTATATTTCCCTTTTCGACCAAGAGACCGGTTGGATGACCAGTCTGTACTACTTTCACCCCCTTTCCTTCCTGTTTGTACCAAGTCCGATGTACATACTAAATTCCCCCACCCCCACTTTATTTCTTGTTTGAACCAAGTACTCCCTCCGTCCGGAATTACTTGTCATCAAAATGGATGTGTCTAGAACTAAAATACATCTAGATACATCCATTTCAATGACAAGTATTTTCGGACGGAGGGAGTACAAGATTCGACTCCATGAAGTAGCTTTACCTCTAACAATAGAAGAAAAAAAATGTGACGTTGGACCATCCGATCGAGAGGGGCTGAGAGGTAGAAAATGATGCACATGCAGCGACGTAGCGAGCTGGGGAAGTAGAGCTAAGGCGGTTTCGAACGAAGATATACCTGAAGGTCGTCGGGATGTGGATAGGTGGGCGGCGGGAGGCCGGATCCGCCCACAGGCAACGACGAAGGGATCGGAGGACCTCCCGCGCCGGCGCTCGGCCAGAGATAACGGTGCGGCCGGCAGTGGGTCTCCTCCCTCGCTGTCGACGACGGCCTAAACGCTGCCCCTCCTCCCCTTCACCGGCGGAGGGGGATACGTCCGGATCTGTAACCAGCGGTGAGGATAGAAAGCCAGTGTTTTTTGAAGGGAGAAAGACAGTGTTACTACCCCTATCTTGTTTAAATCTGGAGAGGATGAGAGTGTGTGAATAGAGCAACCCTAGCAAGCAAGCGCGGAGGCTCCGGCCTATATATACGTAGTGAGCAACCCTAGCAAGCAAGCAACCCCTATCTTCGTCAACTCGTACAAGACCGAGAAATTTGATTACTACAACGCCCTCTCCCTCGCGGACTGAGCTCCGGTGCCTTAACTGCACCTGCCTTTGGCTGCATGACAGGAGGGCCAACCACCTGTTGGGCCCACCTGTCATAGACGCAAAGGCAGGAGCAGTAAGTTGAAGCTTTCGCTATCCCTCCCGCACGAGGTGGACGGACATGCAGCAGTGGATTCGATACTGTAGAAGTAGGAGTAACATCATTATTGTTCGTCTTCTCGAAGAGGCGAAGAGCCAAGCGCAACCCGAACGTGGCAGTTGCGAGCGCTGGCGTGGTGCGGTTCCTTGGAGTACTAGCCAGGCTCTTGCATGCGACAAAATTGCTATTGTTTAACAATTAAACTCCATTATCCATTGGTTGATACTCATTCTGCATAGGTCCACGCGCTTAGCACCGTTTCCTCCTGGGGTCACCAATGTTTATTTGCTAATTAATAGCATTGCATGCAATGAACTAGCCATTGCAAGTCATTAAAAGCATGCACACCTCTCATCTCTTATTGGTTGATATGTCAAGAAACAACAAACAAGGTAGAAGTTAATGCACCGCGCCTAAGTGTTTTGGGACTATTTGGTTTCGTAAGATGACTTACACACCTAGACGGAGGGAGTAGTATATCCCTGTAAACCGGAAAGGAGTATTTGCCTTTCTAGAGATTTCAACAAGTGACTAGACTACACCGTGTGCAGTACTCCCTCCCTTCCGGTTTATAGGGCTCAAATCTCAAATCTCATGAACCAAGGCATTTTGCGATTGGAGGAATGTATCTCGTACTTTACAAAACTACCCTAATTAAACTCATGCATTAATTACGTAGTTCTCTCGTTTTCCTCTCCGCCTTGGTCGTGGTGCACAATATTGAGCACTCCTATATGACTAGCCGCTCTATCTACATGCGGGACATTTCAAAGCATCCGGGCCCGCGTGCCATCCACCAAATCACAGCGAGGTGCTACAGTCGAGACTCACCTGTCACCCCTGTGTGGCCGTCATGACCCGTCATATCACAAAACCCACACCTTTACCAGCAGTGGTAAGGTGGCCTCCAAGTTGGACTGGACGAAGCAACCATCATTTCACTGGAACGCTCGTTCAAGCCCTTTCTTCCCTTTCTTGAAGAAAACCTCACTCCAGGCTACTCACTTCTGCCATTTTTCTTCTGTACCGACGAAGGAAAGGTGGGCGAATCAGTTATGCTGCTATATTTTCATTCCAAGAATCTTCTTTTTGTGAAGCACCGACCGATTCTCACATCCTATTCCTTTCCCATTTTCATTGCGATTGTGGTTTCCTTTCGATTGCTTTTTGTTTGTCAATTCATTGATGGATCCTGGAGCACTAGGCAAAGAGTTGCCGGCGGACAACCCACTGGAGACAGCGATCTCCAGGAAGCGAGCACCGACCAACGAGTTGACCATGTTGGCGGGCCAACCCATGGAGACGAAGAACTCCAAGAAACAAGCACTGGCCCAAGAGTTGAGGACATTGGCGGACGAACTCCTCAAAGAAGTTGGAAGAACAGCAAGGTCCCCACCGTGCCTACCCCAGGAACTCTAATTGCCACCTATGTGAGGCTCAAGACCGAGTTTGAGGAGATAGTCGCCGTTGAGAAGCAGTATTCCCCTGGCAAGGTGATGGCCCCCATCGAGGACGAGGAGATGGCCCCCGGAGGGATGAGATCCCCCGGTGAGCTGCACAAGGTAAAAAATAATGGCTTATTACCATAGTTGTGGTTTTTGATTATTTGCAATGTGCTTGCTAATATGTTAGGGTTGTGCAGGTGCCGGTGGACGTCCTTGATGATTCCGATGTCGTGGCCCGTCCTGTTGGCATCGCCCCGGAGATCGATTCCGATGCCGCTGTCCATCCTGTGGACATCGCCCCAGAGATCGATTCCGATGTCGCGGTCAGTCCTGCGGACATCGCCCCAGAAATCGATTCCCATGCCGCTGTCCGTGCTGTGGTCATTGCCCGAGAGATCGATGACAAGAAATAGTTGGTCGCGCTAATCCTTCAGGGTAGTTTGCATTGCCCTGTGTTTAATTACCAGAACGATGCGTGTTATCAAACCATCTTAGGGCTAGTGCACTGTCTTGTGTGGGCAGATCTTGCTACTTTTGTGTGATAGTGAATCATGCGAACCCTCTCCGAGTTATGGAAACATATGTATCCTCACCAGCTTTTGATGTAATATATGGCATGATTAGATGTAAGTTTGAACTGTTTATCATATCAGTAGGGCTTGTTTGATGATTCTTGGTGTTAGTAGGCTAGCTACTGTGCGAGCTATAGTACTTGCGAAACACTCACCGAAGAGAAACATTGGGGCTGATGAGCTCGTGGTACGCTTATACTTATCCCTCGTCGATCGACCAATAGCCCTAGCTCCTAAAATTGTAAGCTTAGCGATCGATGACCTGGGCGGGCTAGTTTGGCCTAGTGGGTTTCAGTGATATGACATGCAACACAAAATCATAGCAGTGCAGAGACGTACTCCCTCCGTTCCAAAATAGATGACCTAGGCGGGCTAGTTTGGCCTAGTGGGTTTCAGTGATATGACGTGGTACAGTGCCGTCCAGTCTTCGCGTGTGGTAGCAGTATTGCGGGTACAGTAAGTTTTCTTGAAGAAGCGGAATTCAACGAAGTCATGATGGTTCCTTCGTCCGAACAACTTACAGTGGGAAAGGTTGGGCCTGCGATACGACCGGGGTAGACCAGGATAATTTTGTGCATGGCAGGTGGACCAGGATGGTCGACGTCCCACATGTCGGCGAATGAAAGTATTCTTTCCGATATAGAGGACGAGCAACGAGTATTCATTGTTTATTTTTGATGAAAGCTATTGTCTCCACTGTTACGACGGAGGAGTGTGAAACACGGCAGCCCAGTGAACTTGGCATGTGCACCACTCCCTCCTTCCTCATGTAATGCCCAGGTTACAGCTTTTTCTCACTTTCTCTCTATCTATTTCCTCTCAAATGTTTTTTACCTTTCTTTTTTAAGACACAATTGTTTTTTATGCCTTTTTTAGAATTATTTTTTATACCTAGGAGCACGTGTAGAGACGGGCTCTTGCAGAGCCCACTCCTTGACTTTGTCAATGCCTCTCTCTCCTCCACATAAGGAGTACTACTTGCTATGCATGCATGCGGCGGGCAGCTGGCGTCTTGAGGGGCCAGGGCGGTGAGAGCGGGCTCCGGAAGCGGTCCGGACTCTAGCATAATTTTGGTTTTTACAGTATTTCTTTCTCCATTGACAGGTAGGCCCGCGTAGATAGATAAAGAACACGAGCTGATGAGGCGCATGCGGACTGTTTGACTGGTCAACCAGACAAATACGGAGCTATACGCTGAGCCAGTGACCGTATAATCACCATATCTCGTATACAATGATCAAAGTGAGCTATCAAGACAAGTTCGATGACCGCCAATGCATTTTACTCGGTAATAAATGACCAGGATTGAAGGGGAATCCAAATTTGCTTCGTCTTCTGTCCTTGAGCTCTTGACAAACCAATGCACTATACGGTTGTCCGGCCACTCCACCCCAGAGCTCTCACCAAGCGTCGTTCATGCCACCGCGCCGCATACTAACCGGTAAGGCAGCGATGGCATCCCGCCGCGCCGAGTTCCTCACCGCCCACGACCGCACACAAAATGGTAGGGAAGCGATGGCATCCCGCCGTGCCGAGTTCATCGCCGCTCGCGACCTCACAACTATGTGGGAGGAATTTGAAGATGCCAAGGCCGAATGGGCGGTAGAGCAAGAGGCGGCCAAAGCCGCATAGAGGGAGCGGAAAAGTCAGAAAGCACTCAAGAAAAGAGAGGCCCACCGCCGCAAGAAAGAAAAGGACGCACGCGCTGCTGCGGAGAGGTCGGCGGAGATCCAAGCACGGTGGGGTGTCGCCGACAAAGCCGGGAAGGAGAACGACGGCGTCTGGCCAGCATGTGAGAAGTAGTAGTACTAGTAGTTAGTGTGTGTGTGTGTGTCTGAGTACGAGCATGTACCAGTACTACTAGTTACTACTGTAGTTTTTAGAGCAAATTACCAGTACATTAGCCTAGACTAAATGGAAAAATTCCTATCCTAAGCATCAAATGGCATCTCTTTCTCTATAGGAATTGAGATGCATGTCATCTCACTTCCTATGATTTTCATATTCCTATCCTATGAACGAAAGGAGGCCTCTGTTGGAGTAACTACTGTAGCTAGCAGTACTGCTGGTACAGTAGTTTTCTTCAAGAAGCGGAATTCAACGAAGTCATGATGGTTCCTTCGTCCAAGCAACTTCAAAGTGGGAAGTGGGCCTGTGATTTGACGGCTCATTAGTCATTGTTACTGCGGCGCGACGACCTGGGTGACTCCCTTGGAGTTCTGCGTGCATGGCAAGTGGACCAGGATGGTCGACGTCCCACATGTTGGCGAACGGAAGTATTCTTTCCGATATCGAGGAGCAAGGAAACCGCGTGGTATAGTATCACTGCTGATTGGTTCGCAAAAAAATAGTATCACTGCCGATTTATAATTATTTTTTATTTCTGATGAATGCTAGCGTTTCAACTCTTACGACGAAGGGTGCCAAACACGGCACGTGCTGGATGTCCCACACGTCAGCGAAAGGAGTGGGACATGAACAGCGTGGTAGAGCCCAGCGTAAAAAAACAGCGTGGTAGAGCGTCTCCACTTCTTCCACTTCTGGGTCGGAGACCACACGTAGTAGTACTTAGTGGTATGAACGATACAAAGTGCGACCTGGAGACAAAGACACGTCTAGTTGGAAGGTCTCGGGGCATACACGTAAACAAATATAAAAGTTAATATGTGCCTCCAACTAATATAGTAGTAGTAGAGTACTTAGGCACGTACTCCATAACATCACCGTGCATTGCACGTACAACATTTAGTGGTAGTACGTAGTAAGAGACAAATGCCGCCCAAGAGTTCCCTTCTCGACCTACTTTTGGGTGTTTGGTAGAGTGTATGGAGGGTGCATGAGTCCACACTAGTTTAGCACAAATACACTAGAAGCATGCATGAAGAGAGCATGCATGAAGAGGGGTGTTGAGTTGAGCATGCATGAAGAGGGAACAACTATGCTGAGACGAGAACGCAACCAAACACACCCTATATGCCACGCATGTTCATACCATTTGTGCCTTTCTACTTCACTTACTGCGCTACATTACTCAGGTTCGTACGTCCACTCCTGGGTACATGTTCGTCTCGTAGTTCCAGTCCCACGTGTTCTTCATATAGATGGAACGATCCTTGCATAACACGTGCACCTTGATGCTAGATGTCTCGCGTGTTGGCAAAAGGATGAACAAAGCTCACGTAAAAAAATAGAGTGGAAGAACATAGATTCCGGACGACCGAGAAGGAGCAAGGAACCTCGTGGTGGAGCGTCTGCACTCATAATATTTAATATTATTCAGCGATATAAAATTAACCAATCATCTCCACAGTGGACTGGAAGAGTACGAAACACGGCAGCCCAGTGTAGTATCATACTAGTACATGGCTAACCCACGCTATCACCATATTTCTTGGCTTCCGTGCGACACCTATCTCTAGTAATCCAGCAGCCTGTATCGCTTCTCCCTCCTCGTCTCTATCAAAGTGCGGCGGGCTGGCGTTTCTACCGTCTATTGAGGTCGGTTAACTATCACATGTTAGCGACATGCCAAGAGCATTCTAAAAAAATTCCTTTCATGTTCCGTTTTCAAAAAGAAAAAAATCCTTTCACGTACGAATTTGCCTGTATGCTTTGAGCAACTTGCATGTCCTATACTGCTCCTGTTTGATACTCTAACTTAGCTAGAGGTTAGACTAACTCATGACTAACCCTGAACTAACTGTAGCCAAAGAGGTGTTTGGGTGACAGGGTTAGATTGACAATAAATGCACTTCATGGAGAGAGAAAAGTGATTTTTCAGTGGTCCCAATGAGAACTATCTCCAGTTAGCACCTCTTGGGTGGGATAGTTTTTTTTGGTGGGTTCGGTGCAACTTGCTCCAATTTAAACCCTCATGCTTGGATAGTTTAGGGCTATTTGAGCCCCAACTAGCTCAAACTAACTCTAACCCATGGATCCAAACAGGGCCTATGGCCAGTCTCGACGCGGAGCAGTCGCGTGCACCGGGAAGCGGCGCTCTCTCGGCCGTCGCGCCACTTCAAAGCCGGCGCCAGTGAGAGGTCGCCTCCGCTCTGGCCGGGCATTAATGCGGCACTGACGCTCCAGGGCGACGCTGACCGTTTCACGCAGGAAGCGCGCGCTGGCAAGGGAGTATAGGTTTTGAACCGTTTCAGGTGTAGTACTGGTAGTTTGCAAAACTACTCAATTATTGCACTCAGTTTCCTAAGAAATTGTGGTAAAAAACGTTACTCCACAGCCCGCTTCCCTTCTCCTTCCTCTTCCACCGCCCGCGCACGTCCGCGGGAAGCGACCGGTCAACCCTTATATAGGAGTGCTAGCACAAAAAGATGCATGCATGACCACTAAAATTTCCATATTAAAGCGCCGCTCCGGCGGGAGTATGGCGTATGTTGTTACCTTCGGCCGGCCCATGGCTACCGGGCGACGGCGACCAGAGAAGAGGCGGCGGGAGGGGAATGAATGCAGCTACTGTTTGGGTTCGCCTTCCGGCTTAAATAAATGCGCAGCATCACGTGTACCCGCGGGTGCACAAATTGTAACATACGTGTCTGCTTAAGTGGGCGTCACGTAACTGGTGTGTGTGTGAGAGAGATTCTGAGAGACAGAGTGCGTGTGTGCGACTCTACTCTTCGGACATGTACTCAACCTTTTGCATCGGGATATAAGTATAATGGTATTTACTTTAGCTAGTGATTTACGTGGCCATGTTAACGTGGTTGTGTCAAAAAAATGTCACTTCCTGCTCGTGATTTGCGTTATATAATTACAAGCAAGATTCTCGTGCATTGCACGGAACATCAATATGCATTTTTTACAGAACACCTGTTGTGATTGACCCATGCAGGAGTAATCCCATGTGTAAAAACTAATGATATCTCAAGAATTTTATCGGAAAACTGGTATCTCGAGAATGTCATCGAAAAAATGAAAGATGAGAGATAAGGCGAGGAGGAGTGGAGCGTGGTGGTGACTGGTGGTCGGAATGGGCGGAGGCATGGGGATGGACGGCGCCGGCAGGCGGCAGCGGCCACCATGCATGCTAGATTGTTCCAGAGACTTATTCCTTTTTTAATTGCTGAGCAATGAGGTTGCGGGAGATAATGATGTGGAGAGAGGTGCGGGTATCTTTTGTAAAATTATCATAGTTTGCTTTCTATCCTCAGATATAGATCATACGGTCTGTATTACAAGATGGCAGGCACACCATCACCACCAACTCGTTTTTTATAAGGGTACAGATGATAAGTTTGCTGACTACTAAAGTAAAGTGGAATTTGTCCATGTTATGCAAGTAAATAAAGGTGATTGTTTATCATACGGGTAAGGTTGGATGAAGGGTGGTAGGAACAAATGCTCCGCCTAGAGCATGTGTGTGTGAGATGGAGTCTTAGTGTGTGTGTGGGGTGTGTGTGTGTGAGAGAGAGAGAGAGAGAGAGATGGAGTCTTAGTTTGTGTGTGTGTGTGAGAGGGAGAGAGATGGAGTCTTAGTGTGTGTGTGGGGGGGGGGGCGTGCGTGCTTGCGTGTGTGTGTGTTTGTCTGTGTGTGTGTTTGAGAGAGATATGGAGTCCTAGTGTGTGTGTGTGTGTGTGTTGGGGGCGTGCATGCGTGTGTGTGTGTGTCGCGGGGTCCTCTGTGGCGGATGTAATTTAGGTGTGGATGGCTTTCATCATAGAGAGGTGATGTGTATGGCAGAGGCCACCAATGATGGGGTGCGAGAGAGAAGATGCCCGTAGAGAGGGAAGAGAAGGTGTGTGCGCGTGAGAGGAGTCGACTTCGAGAGAACGTGTTTGTTCGAGAGACACCGAGGAAGACTACTATATATCAATGGTGCATGTAGGTGGGAATTAAACTAAGGGATGGTCTTATTGGTTTCGGGGATATAGGGGAAGATTGAGAGGTGGGGGGGGGTAGCTAGAAGGAGATTGTTAAGTGTGAGTGTGTGTTTTACCCATCCAGGCGGAAGTTATGTGCACAAAAGAGGAGAACGATTCAATGTGGCGTTAGGATTGAGGGTAATTAACTACGTATGGAGACATAGAGACCTTGAACGTGCATGCGTGAGAGGTATATATGTATACGTGGGATGTGTGTGTGTGCGCACGCGCATGATGGAGATAAAAGAAAGAAGACATAAGTCATAAGATCAGCGACATGGGAGAGACGGATCGGTATGACAATATGCATGCATGTGAGAATGCATGGAAGAAGTCCCGACAATTGAGCATGTGTTTTTGTCTTTAAGAGATAGTGGCGTGGGCTGGAGCATGCATCTATGGCGAGCAGAGGGAGTGAGGCGCAACGATTGTGCAAAAGAGACCAACCTATAAATGCATATGTATGGAGAGACATATATAGTGTGGGTGATAGGAAGCAAGACTCCGTGCGAGAAAGAAATGTTGACGGAGAAACTACAGATAGATACAGAGATGGAGATGCTAGCTAGAGGGACATCCGCTAGTTTGGGTGTTGGAGATGACCGTCGGGTGGTTCAAAGGGTGAAGTTATATATGTGTGTGAGAGGGCACTTGACTGCATGTAGAGAGAAACATATGTAGTGTGCGTGATAGGAATCAAGAGTGAGGGCGAGAAAGAAGGTTGATGGAGAAACAGATAAATAGAAAGATAAAGATGCTAGCTAGTGTGCGTTAGAGATAGGAGTCGAGTGGATCAGAAGGCTGGGTTATGTGTGTGGGTGTGAGAGAGATAGAGAGAGGGTGCGTGTGAGTCACATACAAACAGATATCAGAGAGAAATGAGATCCAGAGAGACGGAGTTTTGTGTCTGCGAGAGAGAAAGATATTTCACAACGAGAGTGATAGCTAGAGAGACATACGAGGGAACGCAAGATATCTCTAGGGAGAGAGGGTGTGTGTGAGCGACATACAAGAGAACAATGGAGAAATATGAGACCCTGGGAGACAGAGTTTGTGTTTGTGTGTGAGAAAGAGATATTGAAGAGGAAGAGTCGTAGGTTCTCATATCTAAGGAGCGAAAGACATCTCTGTATGAGGGGTGTGCGAGTGGCACACATGGGAATAGTAGAGAGAAATGAGACCCCGGGAGACAAAGTTTTGTGTTTGTGTGAGAGAAAGAGATTCCACATGGAGAATCATAGTTAGAGACACATAGCAGGGAGCGAGATATACTTAGAGAGAGATAGAGTGATGAAGGTCGAGGGAGAGAGTACCGTCAGTGTGTTACGAAGATAAAAGATCATTGTCGACATACAGGTAGCACGAGAGATACCTGAGAGACGATGAACGCGTATAGGTCCAGAGAGATAGTCCTATATAAGCATGAGTGATAGCTATATGAGACGAATATCTGGATTAAAGGGGATTCAAATATTTAAACTGGAGATCACGACATCGATAATATCATAACGCAAATTGGTGTATCAAACATGCATATTCATTTGAATTTGGGCACACGTGTAATGTTATATAGTTTATCAATATTGGTGATCCATAGATTCTTCAATTACAAACAATGCATGGTTTATATGCAATTAATGTCTAAACGGGATTACACTATATGTTGCGTGTGTGAAACACATTATACATGTTTGAGAAGTAAAAAAAACCGCATGAAACACACATTAATTGGAGACAGTTAGCGAGGAATGCATACATTGGATTTCAACATAAAGTGGTTTCAAATATTTGAAAATCCAAATTGATGGATACAACCTTATGAATCTGAGATCATGCCATTTGTAAACCATATTTATGTATAAATGGTGTTGTGCTTTTGAAAGTATATATAAAAATGATGTATATAGAATGTAATTCCAATTGAAAATGGATCCCGCCCGAAAAAAATAGAATACAAACGGGATTCGAATTGAGTTGGCACGGTAAACGTGCACTCTGCAAAATTTGAACGAAGCGGGGAAAGTCGCAGTAACCGCCCGAAACCAAAATCTGCGAGATGGAAATCACTACTGCCTATCCCTGCCATGCAAAGCCTATATGCTGGATTTCTATAGGTTTCGATAGGGGTAGGTTTGTAATTTCACCCAAACATGACGTAACCGCCTCTCACCCAGATTCATACACGGTGGGCGCCAAAACACAGTGTTTCCTCGGCCGAAATCGACTCCCTCCCTGATTCATATTCATACACGGTGGGCGCCAAAAACAAACTCTCGTCGGCAAATATTCGGTGTATGCGAGATTACCGTCCTATCCCCAACCGACTAGTGTTGCTGTGATGTAGTAGAAATTTGAAACGGGGGCTAAGTTTGTAAATTTCCTCGCATTTGAGACAAGCGTGCCCTGAATACATGGTTCCCCCTTCCTCTCTACCTCCCTTTTCCCCATTCGTACTCCGTGGGCGCCAAAACACCCTCTCCACCCCACCCTCCTCCGTCCGCCGCCGTCCGCCACCCCATCCACCGCCGTCCTCCTCCACCATGCCGGAGCTGATACCCCGACGCCGCCGTCCATTACAAGAGATCGACCTCTCTCATCCACGGCTTCGGACCGGGATCCTTGCATCCCGTCCTCTCGCTTCATCCCCGCCGTCGTCCACCTTGCCGGCGCCGCTCCTACGACCGTCTCGTCCACCGCGCCCCGCCGCCACCGTCTACCCTCCTAGATCTGCTTCCACGCCGCCGACAGCCATCGCTACCGCAGCACCGTCAAATTCTCAGCAGATGCGTACACGGCGCCGCACCAGAGGCGGTACTCTTTCGTATCTGCTCAACTTATTTATCGCAGCAAGAAAATAGATTGCCACTGCTTTACTCTGATTTCTTGTCTTGGTTGCGAAGTTGCCTTTGTCCGGTTTGCACCTTCAGATCCGCCATGGCACGCTCAACACCATACTTGCAATGCTTATGGTTTTCCCCTTTTATATTCCACACTAGTTAAATCACAGTAGACTAAATTTCAAAATTGGGTCAGTTGATTTTTCAGAGCTCGCCGGAGTTCGCCGGTGCGATCGGCGGTGGGGCCGGTGGTTCGGCCGGCATCCCGTGCGGTGTTCTGTATGGGAAGCACAATATGTTCCTTGTCAGGAAGGGGAGCAGGGACATCTGCAGTGAACAGCTAATAGAGCTGGCCTGTACGTGATCGATAGGCTTTCTATTACTAGCGGCAATACAACACCGTAATTTCCAGCCAGTTCCACTTTCCCGATTTATATATCCTGGTTATGGTGTACCCCTGTTATGTACACTATGATCTGCCTAGTTGCTGTGTGCTCTTGTTATCATGGTTTGGCAATAAACTCTCTATATAGTATATTATGAACCTATCATCTGCCAGCTATCCTTACTTCTGGAGCCTATTTTTTTGTGTACTTCTGCCAGATTATATAAATGCACACACCATATTACAGCACACATGAGCTCTCTCATCAGAATCCAGTGATAGCACACAAGTGTTTACAGGGGCGCCCCTATATTAGAATATTATTTTCATTACAAAGATAATCTCACAACTATTTATGTTTTCATGGTTCTCAGATATTATACGCAATTACAGTGAATATCAAAATCCGCGCATCAAAAGAATATTGAGGAACACTGCAATGACTTACAAAATTGGCACCAAGGCATTGAGTGCCATTCTGGAAGCAATGAAACTCGTACGCTCCCCACCTATTGATTCTTGTTCAGAATATCATCCTAATGACTATTCTAACCTCGAGGAGTCAAAGGCAGATGGCCTGTCCTACTCACCCATCAAGGTGCCTGTTCTAATTTGGCAAGGTTTTATTGATTGCGCGTATCTTGCATATGTTGTCTTGCATTTCTTATACTTTGTTGCACCACCATCTGCTTAGTTTACTCATCATATATGTCGAGATGCCATGCCCATCCATTATCAATACATATTCCATCTGTCATCATACCATGTTTTTTCACTCAAATGTTGTTCTTGTGCATCAGACATCAAAAAGGAAGAGGGTGATTGCCGAACCTGAAGGAGCACCAGCAAAGTCCTTGAAAAACATGGTGGTGCCGGAGAAATCAGACAGCACCCCACTTATATTGGCTGTACAACCACTGACACAAAACGTAGGACCGACTCCAGCAGACTATACCCATATATACTTCACTGGCTAGACCACTAGCCCCACCACACAGGACCTGCACTCCAGCAAAAGGTATACCGATTTCATTTGCCATAGCACCAGCTGTACCATAGAAAAATCCCACTCCAACAAAAAGTACAGCAAGTCCACTGGCCGAAGACCTATCCCAACTGCAGAGACGGCCAATTCCTGCAGATTGGAACCACATTCCATTTATTCCCAGTTTAAAAGACAATGATTTCAATGTTGTTAGGGACTATGTGCATATATTCCCATCATGGTAAGATTATTGTGAAGACAAACACCATTTTCACATCTTCCTATCCAACTTACGTGTAAGTGCTATTATTCATGGCTATTATTTTCCTGTTTTCTGCTGATTGAACACATCAATGATTTACATTACATTGTTGTAACTAGGCGAGGGTCAATCTGGATAGTCATGACGAGCAAAGCTTGCTTGTGCTTTTCAAGGAAGCATTGCAGCAGTATCGGTGTTACCTGAGGAAATCACACTTTGATGGCAAGTCTATAAACGAATTTCCGGTGAAGTCTCCTGTGCTAAATTTAGAAGACATTGAATGGAAAAACCTTGTTATGCATTGGTCTCGTTCCCAGGATGAGGTACTGTCTATGAACACATGACAATTTGAACTTCTACTTTTCTGCATGTGCCTTACAGATCTTTTTTGCAGGAAATCTGCTCGAAGAAGAATTCCGATTTGACAAGAACGACAGGATATCGCAAATATGATGCCCGCTCCTTTGCTCTTGTTAGTACATGTTGTCCTGTATCACTGTACTTGCATACATACCTGGTTCATTATGTGACAGCAGTATGCATGATAGCTTGCTTATCAATTGTTCGCTCCAAATTATCTCATCTGTATGAATGGTTACATTAGTGTAGAATATATCCAATGCCAATGTTTTTTTAGCTCTGCATTGTTCTTGTAAGTACATGCTGTCCTTTATCAGTGTACTTATAATGACAGGTAGTTGTTCATGTACCATCACTCTGAAGCTTATTTTCCTTTGCCCTCCATTTTCTACACATCAGATCTATATTTACTCTTACCATAAGGTTGGTACTGAAGAAGTTTAGCTGTGCATTGCTCTTGGCTGTACCTTTTGCCTATATCGCTGCACTTACATTTATAACTACTTGGTTACGTAGCATCACTCTTCATCTTATCTTAAATATTCTCCATTTTTTCGTATATTATCACATCTATATTTACTCTTAACAAAATGTAGAATAAAGGCTATGCTTTTGAAGAAGATTTTGTGGTAAACTTCTTGAATAGCCCCCCATCAGCATGGACAAGGCCTTTATAGAGCCTGTCTTCACCAATAATGTAAGTTTGTCCATCTCAAGCCTTCAAACTTTGTTGTATATATTTGGTTAGGCATGACTGCAACAGCTGTTTGTTTTTGGTGTTTGCATCAAATTGCTTGTTTCAAGTTTATTATATGTAGTTCATAAACAAAAGTTTGTCCTTTCTCAATTTAAGTTTTCAGTTGTACAACCAAGTTCCTTATTCATACCATGTAAATTAAACTATACAGAGCAAGTGATCTTCTTTTGCACTGCATGTGTGCTTCTATTCTTCATCCGTAATCCAGTGGTGTGGTGAACCTACCCACTACAGCACAATGTCATATTCTGCAATGTCTTAAGTATGAACAGTGTCATATCATTCTACTATTATTTAAATCGTCTCTTTATTTACCAATCTGAAATGGTATAAATTGACAGCACACTAACCATTGATACTTATGAGTTCTTGATCTGTAATCCAGTGGTGTCGTGAAGCTGCCAATTCCTTCACAATGTCGTTTCCTGCCATGTCTTGACCTGAACAATACCATATTGTGTTAATGCAAATTTAAACCGTGTCACTTTATTCATCAGTAAGAAATATGATGAATTGTCAGCACTGATACTTTTATGTGCAAAACCTATCATCTGTCTGCTTGTTTATCTTTCAGAGTGAGGAAGATATAAGTGTTGAACAAGCGCAGTCTCATCATCTTGCTCAGCTGCTTGCGTTGCAGCTCCCCAGCAGGGCTAACCTTTCTTGAACTCTATTGAAGTGCTATCGGTTTTGTATATTATTCTGTCGGCGTGTTTATTTGCACTGGTGGCGATCTTTGATGCCCAGTGTATGTAATCTGCTGTCTGCTTGTGCTTTATTATCATAGTGGAGAACTTTGATGCCCAGTGGATGTAATATGCCGTAATTTCTTTATTGTATAGTCTAGATTTTTTCTTATTCATGATATTGCAGTTCTTTTACTGTATATATATCCTGTCTTCACAGTAAACCGGCCAAACCATAAAATTACGGTACATAATCGGGCCGTCATGCAATCACGATGTAGGTTTGGCCTGAAACGTGCCGAACAGCTCATGGGCCGGCAGCAGCCCGAAATGAACCTCGGCCCATGATTGTGCGAATCAAATCACGAGCTTTTAACTGGCCAAAAATTGTCTCGGTCCTTGTTTGGCCCAATCAGATATCGGCTGCGAGCAGACCGGATGCAAACCGGGCCGTAGTTAGGCCCAACTATATGACGGGATTTTAAGAGGATGAAATTAATATAGGGACGAAATGTTAAACAGGCCCTTAACAGGGCAAAACTAATATCAGGACGAATTACTAAGTGGGCCTTTAGCAAGTGGTCCCAAAAGCATAGTGTCCAGTTGACGGGCCGAATCTGATATGGGCCATAATTGAGCCCAAAGCCTCTTAAAGGGCCGGACCTGAACTGGGCCGTAATTTGGCCCAGAACGTGGTAAGCCTTTAACGGGCCGGATCTCATATGGGCCACTATTAGGCCCGGAGCATGGCAGGCCATTAATGGACTGGATCAAATATGGGCCGGCATTTGGCCCAAAACATGGCAGGCTGTTAATGGGCCGGCCTACTAGGGTCCTCAAAATCTTGTGGGCCTACAGCTGGGCCAGCCCATTAATGTCGGCAAAATCTCGTGGGCCTTTAGCTGGGCCGGTCCATTATGATCCGAAAGAATCTTGTGGGCCTTTACCTGGGCCGGCCCATTACGGCACACAAAAATCTTGTGGGCCTTTACCTGGGCCAGCCCATTATGGCCCACGAAATGTTGTGGGCCTTTAGCTGGGCCAACCCATTATGGTCCACAAAATCTCGTGGGCCTTTAGCTGGGCCGGCCCATTATGGTCCGCAAAATCTTGTCGGCCTTTAGTTGGGTCGGCCCATTTAAACTTGGTGGGCCGTGCCACATGTCGACGTATCATAGGCGCCTTCTGTCCAATGAGTGGATGACATCTGTCCCAACGATGAGCCGACACATGTTTCCTCTAGACAATGATGATTTTACACGTGGAAAATCCCCATTGGTCGGGGCTGTTAACGGGTTATCGGATCCAAAACCCGACCCGATAGATTAACAGCGTTTCGTTACAGTGGATGCCACGTGTCGGTCACCCTTGATGAAAGCACTTCTGTGATGCGCGATTTTATCGTCATGGAAGTGGACACTTCTGTGATGATCATTTTGGTAATGTCATGGAACACTTCTACGACATCACAGGTATGACTATCTTGATTCTGTCATAAATTTGTCATGGATGTACATGCATGACAAAAAACGCGACCTACTGTGACAAACACGTATCATCACGGAAGTGTATTTTTTTGTAGTGATATCTTTGTAAGTCTCTTCGAATTATCGGTTTAGTTTGGCCTACTAGATTGATCTTTCTTGCAATGGGAGAAGTGCTTAGCTTTGGGTTCAATCTTGCGGTGTCCTTTCCCAGTGACAGCAGGGGAAGCAAGGCACGTATTGTATTGTTGCCATCGAGGATAAAAAGATGGGGTTTAAATCATATTGCTAGAGTTTATCCCTCTACATCATGTCATCTTGCCTAATGCGTTACTCTGTTCTTATGAACTTAATACTCTAGATGCATGTAGCGACCAGACCGAAAACAGTCTGATCTCTGTGCTCAGGTGTCATCCCTGGATCAGTAATGCTGACACCACATAGTACTTGAAGGATTTATAACAGAGTAGCAATCACACACCTATTACATCGAATGTCTCAAAAGAGAACTTATTACAATAAATATGGCTTAAGGCCATCTACTAATGATAACAGCGGAAGGCTTGGAAGATAAGTGAGTCCATCAACTCCAACGGCATCACTGAGTATAGAACCATGACCTAAAGGCACCTTACTCGTCATCTGAAAAGTCTGCAACATGAAATGTTTTAGCTCGAAAACGGGTCAGCACATGGAATATGCTGGCAATGTAACACATAGAGAGTAATGAAAGAACAAAGCTATAATACATGCATATGTGGCTGGTGGAAAGCTCTATGGTTACAGTTTTTGCGTAAAGCCAGTTTTTCCCTACTGCAAAGGAATAAATTTTATTTAACTATCATGGTGGTTGTGAAACATTGAGAATGGCTGACAGCATCCTCAATCCCAATTAAAATAATCATCATTAAAAACCCAACAATATTAATTAAAGTAACATGATGAGATTCACATGATAATCCAAGTACTAGATAGTCAAAACGTCCATAACCGGGGACACGGCTAACCATGATTAGTTTGTACACTCTGCAGAGGTTTGCGCACTTTTCCCCACAAGACTCGATCGCCTCCGTTGAATTTCTCGCACTACATGGTGTTTGAGAAACGGATGACCGAGACACAGTCTTTCAGAAGCGCTAGCACCTTGCGATGGATAGACCGTTACACCAACTTTCCCCTACATCTGCTAGTCTACCCTGTAAGAGTTCGCCTGACTTAATCAACTATGCTAGAGCCCATAATAGCTTGTGGGTGCACACGGAAGTTTCTAGTATGAAAAATCTCATGATCCCTTTGGGCCTGGGTGGCGGTCCATAAAGAAAAACAATAAGCAATGCTGGAATACCCAGGTACCTCAATCCACCCAGATGTGTGTTTAAGTTGCCACCTTAGATAAACCATTAATTAACAAACTCACATCTGTCATGGATATCACTCACCCAATCCACGTCTACTAGCATAGCATGGCATGATAAGCAAGTGTAGAAGTAACTCCCAAAGGTTTGATAATAAAACAGGTAATAGGTACTACCTCAACTACTTCCCATCCCACAATTTAAATAGATCCTAATCATGCAGTGTTTGAGGATTGATCTAATGCAATAAAACTGGGTAGTAAAGAGGTATGATCAAAGTGTTACTTGCCTTGCTGATGATCCGTGAAACCTAGAGATTCGAAGTAACAGGCGGCGCACTCCGAGTATTCTATCGCAGACAAACAAACAAGCATACAATAAGTATTCATCTAATGCACAGGTAAAACTCAAATAAGAGATCTAACGAGAAAGTTCAACTTAAGAACTCTGGTTTGCAAAAAGAATCAAATCGAACGAAGCAACGAAAGTCAAACGGCGAAAGAAACAACTCCGTTCTACTAATCTAGATCTAAGTCAAATTTTACAGAAGCAAAAAACTTGTTTAAGTTGATTAAACGGATAGAGGGTTTCGAGGCGAAACTCCAGGCGCTTGAATCGCCTGATTCCGATAAACGAGCGAAAAGTTATACTAAAACGAAAATCGATCAGAAATCACGATCTGAAAATAATCACGGAAAATCCGAGAAAAAGAAAAACGACGAAACAGATTAACGAACGAACGTTCGTTATCTGGATCTAAACGACGAACACGTTCGTTAAAACGAACGAACGAGCGAACGCTCGCTAATTAACCTAAACCGAAAAAAACCGATCTAAATAAAAAACAAACGAAAAAAAACCAATGGAAAAACCAAACGGTTTTTCGAGAAAAACCAGCGGCGCGGATTTCGAGGCACCTCGGGCGGCGGGGCAGCATCTCTGGCGACGGCGCGGCGGGCGGCGGTGGCGGCGGGCGGCCGCGGCGTGCGGCGGCAGCGGCGGCGGCGTGCGGTGCGAGGCTCGAGGGCGGGCGGCCAGGGTTTGGCCCGGGCGGGCCTTCCCCAGCTTTTAAAGGCCGGCCAGGCCAGGTGTCCGGGTCGGACATGGCCCGTTAGGTCAGTTCATTTTTTATAAATAATAACACGCAGAAAAACATATAAAAGAAATACTAAACGAACTCCAAAAATCCCGAAATAAATTTTCCCCGACTTCTAAAATCAAGCCGGACAAAGTGAACATTTATTTGGGGCCTAAATGCAATTTTCAGAAACGCATATTTTCCTAAATTCAAATAAAAATAGCGAAAACTCCGAAATAAAATCTCGTTTGATTTTATTATTAAATCCTCAATATTTCTTTATTTTGGGAAAGTCATTTTATTCCCTCTCGCATATTTTTGTAATAGAAATTATTGATGATAAAATAATTAAAATCAAATGATCCTACTCTCAAAATTTGAGAAAACTCAAATATGAAAATAACGAAATCCCCAACTCTCTCCGTGGGTCCTTGAGTTGCATAGAATTTCTAGGATCAAAACCAAAAGCAAATGAAATATGACATGCATTGATGATCTAATGTATAACATTCCAAATTGAAAATTTGGGATGTTACAAACCTACCCCCCTTAAGATGAATTTCGCCCTCGAGATTCGGGTTGGCTGGAAAATAGGTGAGGGTGGTCCTTGAGCAAATCTTCCTCTCGTTCCCAGGTGGCTTCATCCTCCGTGTGGTGGCTCCACTGAACTTTGCAAAACTTGATAACCTTGCTGCGGGTGACTCGGCTGGCAAACTCGAGAATCTTAACTGGTTTCTCCTTAGAGGTCAAATTGTTATCCAACTAAATTGCTTCCAATGGCACTGTGTCTCTCAAAGGTATGTCAGCCATTTCCCCGTGGCACTTCTTCAACTGAGAAACGTGGAAGACGTCATGAACTCCTGTCAATCCTTCGGGCAATTCCAACTTGTAGGCCACTTCTCCCGTATGTTCCAATACTCGGTATGGTCCTACAAATCATGGCGCTAACTTTCCCTTAACACCAAAGCGATTTATTCCCTGAAGTGGGGATACTCAAAGATAAACTCGGTCTCCGACTTCGTAAACTGTCTCCTTGCGTTTAGAATCTGCGTAGCTTTTTTGCCTGGACTGTGCTACCTTTAGCCTATCGCGAATCAACTTCAGCTTCTGTTCAGACTCCTTAATCAAATCAGGTCCAAACAACTGGCGGTCTCCAACTTCGTCCCACGACAACGGTGTCCTACACCTCCTTCCATACAAGGCTTCGAAAGGGGCCATTTTCAAACTGGCTTGGTAACTGTTGTTGTAAGAGAACTCTGCATATGGCAAATTGTCGTCCCAACTAGATCCATAATCTAGCGCACACGCTCTCAGCATATCCTCCAAAATCTGATTGACTCTCTCGGTCTGTCCATCTGTCTATGGATGAAAAGTTGTACTGAACTCTAGCCTGGTACCCAAAGTTTCATGCAACTGATTCCAGAACTTTGAGGAAAACTAGGTTCCTCTATCTGATACGATACTCCTCGGAACTCCATGTAAGCATAAGATTCTGGTCATGTATATCTTTGCCAACTTAGCACTGGTATAAGTGGTCTTCACTGGGATGAAATGAGCTACCTTTGTCAACCGATCAACTACAACCCAAATCGAGTCATAGCCTGAACGAGTCCTGGGTAATCCCGTGATAAAATCCATGCCTAGCTTATCCCATTTCCATTAGGGTATCGGCAATGGCTGTAGCAGTCCTGCTGGCTTCTGATGATCTGCTTTTACTCTTTGACATACATCACAAACTGCTACATACCCCGCAATATCTTTCTTCATTCCGGTCCACCAGAAAGTATCCTTCAAATCCAAATACATCTTGGTATTTCCTGGGTGAATCGAGTATGGTGAATCATGCGCCTCTTGCAGAATCAACTTCCTGATCTCCGGGTTATTGGGCACATAAACACGGTCTTCAAACCATAGGGTATCGTGCTCATACTCACGAAATCCTTTAGCCTTTCCTTCGCTCATTTTCTCCTTTATAGAAGCAATCTCCTTGTCAGTCTTCTGAGCTTCTCTGATTCTATCCATCAAAGTTGACTGAATCTCCAATGCTGCTACATAGCCTCTTGGAACTATTTCCAAACATAGCTCACGAAGATCCTCGGCTAACTCCTTTGGTATTTCTCCCGTCATTAGTGTATTGACATGGCTCTTACGGCTCAATGCGTCAGCTACTACATTAGCCTTTCCGGGATGGTAATGCAATCTCATATCATAATCCTTGATGAGCTCCAACCATCTCCTTTGTCTGAGGTTTAACTCCTTCTGCGTGAAAATGTATTTCAAACTCTTGTGATCCGTGTACACCTCACAATGATTTCCAATGAGGAAATGTCTCCATGTTTTCAATGCATGCACTACGGCTGCTAACTCCAAATTGTGTGTGGCATAATTCAATTCGTGAGGTTTCAGTTGTCGTGAAGCATACGAAACAACTCTTCCCTCCTGCATAAGCACTGCTCCAAGTCCTCGACGTGAAGCGTCACAATACACCTCATAATCCTTATTCTGATTTGGCAGAATCAACACAGGTGAGGTAACCAAACGTTTCTTCAACTCCTGGAAACTAGCCTCACACTCCTCAGTTAATATGAACTTGGTATCCTTCTTCAGCAACTCCATCATAGGCTTTGCAATCTTTGAGAAGTTCTCAATAAATCTCCAGTAGTATCCTGCGAGTCCAAGGAAACTCCGAATCTCTCCAACTGTTGTTGGTGCTTCCCAATTGGTCACAGTAATAACCTTTGTGGGATCAACTTCTATTCCTTCTCCGGATATAACGTGTCCGAGGAATCCTACTTCCTTCAACCAAAACTCACATTTGCTGAACTTGGCATACAACTGATGTTCTATGAGCTTCTCAAGTACTAATCGCAAATGTTCCTTATGTTCCTCTTCATTCTTCGAGTAAACCAGAATATCATCAATGAACACCACGACGAACTTATCCAAAAACTCCATAAACACCTTGTTCATCATGTTCATAAAATAGGCAGGTGCATTAGTCAGACCAAATGACATAACGGTATACTCATATAGCCCATATCTTGTGGTGGAAGCTGTCTTAGGTCTGTCCTATTCTCGAATCTTCAACTGATGGTACCCTGATCGCAAATCGATCTTGGAAAACACTTTAGCTCCTTGCAATCGATCAAACAAATCATTGATCATTGGTAGTGGATACTTGTTCTTGATCGTTACTTCATTCAATCCGCGGTAATCAACAACCATTCTTAACGATCCATCCTTCTTCTCCACTAGAAGTACTGGTGATCCCGAAGGTGACGAACTTGGGCGAATATAACCTTTATCCAGTAACTCCTTAATCTGCTTCTTAATCTCCACCAAATCCTTTGCGGGCATCCTGTATGGTCGCTTCGATATTGGCCCTGTGCCTGGCAAAAGCTCAATCAAAAACTCAATATCTGTATTTGGTGGCATGCCTGGCAACTCTTCTGGAAATACGTCAGGGAAATCCTTTACCACTGGTACTTCCTCCTGCACAACTCATGATAAGGAATTTACTTGTGTCCTGTTTAGCGCATGCCGGGATACATACTTGATCCTTCTTCCTTCTGGCGTTGTGAGCAAAATTGTCTTACTAGCGCAACCATTGTTTCCTCCATACATCGACAGCCAATCCATACCGAAATTACATCCAAACCTTGGGATTCTAGAACAATTAAATCCGTTGGGAAAACATGCCTTCCTATACTTAGTGGCACTTGAAAACATCCTTGACTGGCCATATACTCCGCTCCTGGTGAGCTTACTAGCATAGGTGTTTTAAGAACCTTAGTAGGCAGGTTATACTTATCCACAAACCCCCTTGATATGTATGAATGTGATGCACCAGTATCAAAAAGAACGAGTGCAGTAAACGACTTAACCAAAAACTTGCCTATTACTGCATCAGGCTGAGCTTCAACCTCCTCCACATTAACGTGGTTCACTTGTCCCCTGCTAAAAGGGTTCGGCTTCTTCCCAGAGCTTCCATTGCCATTCTGGCCTTCAGGACATTCATTGGCATAATGTTCGGTCTTCTGACACTTAAAGCAGGTGACTTGACTCAGGTCTCTCTTGGCTGGGGTAGATGGGGTGGTACGGTTCTGGCCGTTGCTTCCTCCATTCCCATTACCATTCTTAGGGCCATTATGGTTGTGCGAGCTACCTCCTCCATGGGTATGCTGAAAATGAACTCCCGGTTTAGGGGTAAGATGGGGCTTCTGCTAAGCTCCTGAGTTGTACTTCCCCTGTACATACTTCATCTTGCGGTTTTCAATCTGCTGCTGCTTCCCCTCAATCATAAGAGAATGATCTACCAGCTCCTGGTAGTTGTTGAAGCTTGCTACCATCAACTGCATACTCAGCTTGTCATTCAGTCCTTCCAGAAACTTCTCCTGCTTAGCTGCATCTATAGCAACATCATCTAGGGCATAACGTGCTAGCTTACTAAAGTCATCCACATACTGGCCAACTGTCCGTCCTCCTTGGCGCAAGTTACGAAACTTGTGCTTCTTCATGGCCATAGCTCCTGCTGAAACATGGGCAGTAAGGAAAGCTTGCTGAAACTGGTCCCATGTGACAGTGTCTACAGGGTAAGTGGCTGTAAAATTCTCCCACCATGCTGCTGCGGGTCCTTCAAGCTGATGTGCGGCAAACTTCACCTTTTCCCCATCTATACATCCTGCAGTGGTCAACTCCCTCCCTGTCTTGCGGAGCCAATCATCTGCTACTATCGGCTCAGTGCTACTAGAAAACACCGGCGGATTCAGCCTAAAAAAACGGGTTAAGTGATCAACTGGTGGTGGCGGCGGAGGGTTGTTGTTGTTGTTGTTGTTGTTGTTGTTGTTGTTGTTCTGGTTCTGGACTAACAACTGCATCAAAGCATTCTGCTGCTAGATCAACTGAGTGAGCTCCGGTGGGAAAGCAAATCCATTGTCACGTCTCGGAGGCATCTGAGGGTGTAGAAAAGATGAGAATTTAGAATAGAATGAGGTCTAAAGAGAAAACACTACCCAAATGCACATGAGACAAATGCACAAAAAATCACTTCATTCAATCAAACAAGGTCATACAATCGGTCTAGACCTATCGCAAAAGTGCGTGGACTATGCTATGTACATGGTGGAACACTACTACTGTTATGGTAGTCTACTAGAAAAACTGCTCCAATGAAGACTCCATGATATCTGCTCCAGCTTGGTCTTAGAAATCATCATCACTAGGATCGGAATCGGTGTCGTCGATGATGATGTAGTTCTCTGGACAGGTGCAATCTTCATCTTCTCCTCCGGGTGCTGAATTCCCCATGACTTCTTCAATCTTCTCCTTAAGATCGCCATTTTGTCTCACTAGAGCTACAATCTCATCCATGTAGTCCTTGCGGGTGGCCTTCAGTTCTCCTTCTAGTTCGATAATCTTGACTTTTGCTTTCTTCAACTCCATCATGTCTGCGCACATCTGGTTCTCCTGGCGTCGAATGTGCTGGTTTAACTCTTGGATGAAAGCTGCAATGGATCTATCCTTCTTGGTGCTAATTATCTCCCATTGTTCATCTCGGCGTCCGCAAATCTGGTAGATAGTATCCTTGAGGTCTTCTTGGTAGACTTCTCCAATGCGTCCCATGGTTATGTGAGCTGCCATGCTCTTTCCCAGACTCCAGGTTGGTGCATTAAAAACACACTCTATGGGCTCCGTGACTGGCGCGAACGTCCTTCCTGGAACTTGAGCTTGAATCTTCCAACACTCCTCTTCGGGTAAAGTGGCGTTGTAGGTCCCGGTGAAACTTGGTATTCCAATGTTCAGGTACTTAGTGACTTCCTTCAGGTGTCGTCCAAAAGGTGTATCTTCATCCGTCTTGGTTTACTTGATCCTCGCTTCCGTCATCCTAAAAGAGTAGATAAGATGAGGAGTCAGAAATGAGAAGAGAGTAGTGATCTAGGGCTTTAGCTTAGTGGTCGTGTCCTACAGTCAGCGTGTGCTCTCATACCATCTTTGTAGCGACCAGACCTCAAATAGTCTGATCTTTGTGCTCAGGTGTCATCCCTGGATCAGTAATGCTGACACCACACAGTACTTGAAGGATTTATAACAGAGTAGCAATCACACACTTATTACATCGAATGTCTGAAAAGTGAACTTATTACAATAAATATGGCTTAAGGCCATGTACTAATGATAACAGCGGAAGGCTTGGAAGATAAGTGAGTCCATCAACTCCAACGGCATCACTGAGTATAGAACCACGACCTAAAGGCACCTTACTCGATGTCTGAAAAGTCTGCAACATGAAACGTTGCAGCCCGAAAACGGGCCAGCACATGGAATATGCTGGCAATGTAACACATAGAGAGTAATGAAAGAACAAAGCTATACTACATGCATATGTGGCTGGTGGAAAGCTCTATGTTAGAGTTTTTGCGTAAAGCCAGTTTTTCCCTACTGCAAAGGAATAAATTTTATTTAACTATCATGGTGGTTGTTAAACATTGAGAATGGTTGACAGCATCCTCAATCCCAATTAAAATAATCATCATTAAAAACCCAACAATATTAATTAAAGTAACATGATGAGATTCACATGATAATCCAAGTACTAGATAGTCAAAACGTCCATAACCGGGGACACCGCTAATCATGATTAATTTGTACACTCTGCAGAGGTTTGCACACTTTTCCCCACAAGACTCGATTGCCTCCGTTGGATTTCTCGCACTACATGGTGTTTGAGAAACGGATGACCGAGACACAGTCTTTCAGAAGCGCTAGCACCTTACGATGGATAGACCGTTACACCTACTTTCCCCTACATCTGCTAGTCTACCCTGTAAGAGTTCTCACGACTTAATCAACTATGCTAGAGCCCATAATAGCTTGTGGCTGCACACGGAAGTTTCTAGTATGAAAAATCTCATGATCCCTTTGGGCCTGGGTGGCGGTCCATAAAGAAAAACAACAGGCAATCCTGGAATACCCAGGTACCTCAATCCACCCAGATGTGTGTTTAATTTGCCACCTTAGATAAACCATTAATTAACAAACTCACATCTGTCATGGATATCACTCACCCAATCCACGTCTACTAGCATAGCATGGCATGATAAGCAAATGTAGAAGTAACTCCCAAAGGTTTGATAATAAAACAGGTAATAGGTACTACCTCAACTACTTCCCATCCCACAATTTAACTAGATCCTAATCATGCAGTGTTTGAGGATTGATCTAATGCAATAAAACTGGGTAGTAAAGAGGTATGATCAAAGTGTTACTTGCCTTGTTGATGATCCGCGAAACCTAGAGATTCGAAGTAACAGGCGGCGCACTCCGGGTATTCTATCGCAGACAAACAAACAAGCATACAATAAGTATTCATCTAATGCATAGGTAAAACTCAAATAAGAGATCTAACCAGAAAGTTCAACTTAAGAACTCCGGTTTGCAAAAAGAATCAGATCGAACGAAGCAACGAAAGTCAAACGGCGAAAGAAACAAACTTTGTTCTACTAATCTGGATCTAAGTCAAATTTTATAGAAGCAAAAACTTGTTTAAGTTGGTTAAACGGATAGAGGGTTTCGACTCGAAACTCTAGGTGCTTGAATCGCTTGATTCCGATAAACGAGCGAAAAGTTATACTACAACGAAAATTGGATCAGAAATTGCGATCAGAAAAATCGCAGAATAAATCCGAGAAAAAGAAAAATGACGAACATCTTAACGAACGAACGTTCGTTATCTGGATCTAAACGATGAACGCATTCGTTAAAACGAACAAACAAGTGAACACTCGCTAGTTAACCTAAACCGAAAAAAAACCGATCTAATAAACAAACGGAACTAAAAAAACCGACGGAAAAATGAACGATTTTTTGAGAAAACCGGTGGCGCGGAAATCGAGGCAACCTCGGCCGGCGGATCCAGCGAGGCGGCGGGCGGCTGCTCCGACGACGGCAGCGGGCGGCGGCTCCGGCGACGGCGGCGCGGGCAGCGGGCGGCGCGGGCGGCGGGCGGCGACGGCGGCGCGACGTGGGGCTCAAGGCGGCGGGGCGCTAGGGTTAGAGCGCGGGGGCCTAGGGTCTCGCGCGGGCCTTCCCCGGCTTTTAAAGGCCGGCTGGGCCAGGTGTCCGGGTCGGACACGGCCCGTTAGGTCGGTTCGTTTTTTTATAAATAATAATGAGCAGAAAAACAAATAAAAGAAATACTAAACGGACTCCAAAAATCCCGAAATAAATTTTCCCCGACTTCTAAAATCAAGCCGGACAAAGTGAACATTTATTTGGGGCCTAAATGCAATTTTGAAAAACGCATATTTTTCCTAAATTTAAATAAAAATAGTGAAAACTCCGAAATAAAATCTTGTTTGATTTTATTATGAAATCCTCAATATTTCTTTATTTTGGGTTTTATTCCCTCTCTCATATTTTTGTAATAGAAATTATTGATGATAAAATAATTAAAATCAAATGATCCTACTCTCAAAATTTGAGAAAACTCAAATATGAAAATAACGAAATCCCCAACTCTCTCCGTGGGTCCTTGAGTTGCATAGAATTTCTAGGATCAAAACCAAAACCAAATGAAATATGACATGCATTGATGATCTAATGTATAACATTCCAAATTGAAAATTTGGGATGTTACAATGCATGATGGATAGCGGTCGATGTGTGGAGTAATATTAGTAGATGCAAAATCGTTTCGGTCTACTTGACATGGACGTGATGCCTATGTTCATGATCATGCCTAGATATTCTCATAACTATGCACTTTTCTATCAATTGCTCGGCAGTAATTTGTTCACCCACCGTAATATATGCTATCAAGAGAGAAGCCACTAGTGAAACCTATGGCCCCCGGGTCTATTTTCCATCATATAAGTTTCCGATCTACAATTCTAGTTTACTATTTATTTTATTTTGCAATCTTTACTTTCTAATCTATACAACAAAAATACCAAAAATATTTATCTTGTTGTCTTTATCAGATCTCACTTTTGCAAGTGGCCGTGAAGGGATTGACAACCCCTTTATCGCGTTTGTTGTAAGGTTCTTGATTGTTTGTGCAGGTACTAGGCGACTTGCGTGTAGTCTCCTACTGGATTGATACCTTGGTTCTCAAAAACTGAGGGAAATACTTACGCTACTTTGTTGCATCACCCTTTCCTCTTTAAGGGAAAACCAACACATGCTCAAGAGGCAGCACCAGCCAACTAGTAACAGCATGTGCAACGCCTAAGAGCTAGGCACTGCACATAACAGGTATGGCGGCTAGCTCTGAGGCGTTGCACTGCTCGGTGCGGGCCCCAGGGGTGCCACGCTGACCTGACATGCAATGCCTGCGGGCAAGGTGCTGCACAGTAGGGTGTGGCGGTTGCGTGTCAGGCACCACTCAAAACGGTGAGCTGAGTGATTTTTTTCAAACCAGTTCATTTTGTGAAATGTTTTCGTCCACAGGTCAAATTTGTCAAATTTGCCGATGACGCTATGGCCACAACTGGTAATGGCAAAAACTACAATTGTACGCGGCACAGTTCGGGAGTGGTCCTTAGAACGAAGGAACGCCATGTGTGTAATACCTGTGTCCTCAAGTCGGGGAGCTAGTGAAGAAATGTCAGCCACACATGATTGCTCCCTAACTATAGCGCCAGAAAGCTCCTGTATGCTAGGACTATGTCGGTATTTCCCCAAAGAGGAAGGGAAGATGTAGCACATCGAAGGTAGGTATTTCCCTCAGTGATGAAACCAAGGTTATCAAACCAGTAGGAGAACCAAGCAACACAACGTAAACAGCACCTGCACACACAAATAACAACACCTCGCAACCTGATGTGTTAAAGGGGTTGTCAATCCCTTTGGGTAAAGATGCCAGAAATTTGTAATAGATTGAACTATTAGATCGCAAATAAAATAAAGTGCAGCAAAGTATTTTGTATTTTTGGATAGATCTGAATAAAAACGCAAAGGAAAAGTAGATCGCAAGCAAATATATGAGAAAGAAGACCCGGGGGCCGTAGGTTTCACTAGCGGCTTCTCTCGAGAAAAATAGCAAACAGTGGGTAAACAAATTACTGTTGGGCAATTGATAGAACTTCAAATAATTATGACGATATCCAGGCAATGATCATTACATAGGCATCACGTCTAAGATTAGTAGACCGACTACTGCCTACATCTACTACTATTACTCCACACATCGACCGCTATCCAGCATGCATCTAGTGTATTAAGTTCATGGAAAATGGAGGAATGCAATAAGAACGATGACATGATGTTGACAAGATCCGTTTATCTATTGCATAGATATAGATCCCATATTTTTATCCTTAGTAGCAATGATACATACGTGTCGTTTCCCTTTCTGTCACTAGGATCGAGCACCATAAGATCGAACCCACTACCGGGCACCACTTCCCATTCCAAGATAAATAGATCAAGTTGTCCAAAGAAAACCCAAATTCCGGAGAAGAAATACGAGGTTATAAGAGATCATGCATATAAGAGATCAAAGAAACTCAAATAACTTTCATGGATATAAAAAGATATGACTGATCATAAACTTGAAGTTCATCATATCCCAACAAACACACCGCAAAAAGAGTTACATCATATGGATCTCCAAGAGACCATTGTATTGACAATTCAGCGAGAGAGAGGAAGACATCTAGCTACTAACTACGGACCCGAAGGTCTACAAAGAACTACTCACGCATCATCGGAGAGGCACCAATGGAGGTGGTGAACCCCATCCGACATGGTGTCTAGATTGGATCTGGTGGTTCTAGACTCTGCGGCGGCTGGATGAATATTTCATTGACTCCCATAGGGTTTCTGGATTTTTGGGGTATTTATAGAGCAAAGAGGCGGTCCGGGGGGCACCCGAGGTGGGCACAACCCACCAGGTTGTGCCAGGGCCTCCTAGCGCGCCCTGGTGGGTTTTCCCTCCTCGGGACTCTCCCCAGGTGCAACTAGGGCCCAACTTCTTCATTTTGGTCCATAAAAAATCATTGTAAAGTTTTGTGGCATTTGGACTCCGTCTGATATTGATTTCCCGCGATGTAAAAAATATGCAGAAAATAGCAATTGGCACTTGGTACTATGTCAATAGGTTAGTACCAAAACATGATATAAAATGATTATAAAACATCCAAGATTGATAATAAAATAGCATGGAACAATTAAAAGTTATAGATATGTTGGAGATGTATCAGCATCCCCAAGCTTAACTCCTGCTCGTCCTCGAATAGGTAAGTGATAAAAACAGAATTTTTGATGTGGAGTGATGTTTATCATGTCATATCATATTCTTTTCTTTATAGCATGGCCATTTGGACTTTTATGTGATTTAAAGCAGTAGTCTAGTTTTGACATAATAATTTAGATACTCAAGCATATCAACAAGCAACCATGTCTTTCAAAATATCAATGCAAAAATAACTTATCCCTAGCCCATCATGCTCAAACTTTGATCCATTCGTGAAACACACTCGAATATTAGCTACACCCAATACTTAAGCATGATCATTTTGCCTCGTAGTTAGTGCTTTTATAAGAGAAGGTGGAGACTCAATATTCAAAATAAAAAGTTGCATAGAGTAAAAGAAGGGCCCTTCGGAGAGGGAAGTTGGGATTTGTAGAGGTGTCAGAGTTCAAAGCGAAAAATTAGAGATAAAAACATTTTGGGAGGTGTATCCATCCCACCAACGAAAATGACGTAGAGCTACTAACACTTTCCATGCTAGATATGCCATAGGCAGTTCCCAAACAGAAAATAAAGTTTATTCCTTTTCCACCATACTTTCACTTTCCATGGATAACTGTATCCACGGGTGCCTTCCATACCAACACTTTCAAAGGAATTTATTGTTTGACAACATAAAGTAAATTCATTTTTGCATTTCGGGACTGGGTGTCGGTGTCAAAACCGGCAGATCTCGGGTAGGGGGTCCCAAACAGTGCGTCTAGCACTACTAGGAAAACGGCTATAGATGAAATGGACACTAATGGCGCACCACATGTGTGGTGCGCCATTAGAATATAGCAATGGTGCACCACATATAGGTACACCATTAGTAATATATTACTAATGGCGCACCTAGTGTGCGGTGCGCCATTAGAAGTTTTGAAAAAAAAACTTGTTACTAATGGCGCACCGTGGGTGTGGTGCGCCATTACTAGTTGACATAGTAATGGCTCACCACACCCACGGTGCGCCATTAGAAGTTTTGAAAAAAAGTAAAAAAAAATAAAAAAAATTTGTTAGTAATGGCACACCTGTGGACAGTGCGCCATTACTAGTTTTAACTAGTAATGGCGCACTGTCCGCTGGTGCGCCATTACTAAGTTTTTTCCAAAAAAAATTCAAAAAAAAATTCAAAGTTTTTAATATTTTTTTCAAAACTAGTAATGGCGCACCGTGGGTGTGGTGCGCCATTACTAGTTTAACTACTAATGGCGCACCACCCCACGGTGCGCCATTACTAGTTTGCCCGGCTTCCACCGAATGCACCCCCCGCTGTGGACCGCCTTTTTAGTTTAAAAAAAATTAAAAAATGATAAAAATGTCAAAAAAATAAAAGAAAATAAGTTTGCCATGTGATATGTGGTCTAGTTGTTGGGAAAATTTACAAATATAAATTTCGACTTTATTTGCAAAATCTCTCTGGAAATTTGTAAAATGGGCATAACTTGTGCATACGAACTCGGATTTAAAAGTTTTATATATGAAAAATCATCTACTCGAAAAGTTACATCCGAATTTAAACATTTTCAAAATCCCCAAAAAACCTAACACAAAAAAGTTACGGGGGTTTCAAGATCTTGAGGCAAAAAATTCAAAAAAAAGGTTTTGAATTTTTTTGAATTTTTTTTTTCAAAAAATGATACGTAGTATGACCGGGAACTTTGAAATATTTTTCAAAATTTCATCATAGTCATGAACATGAACAAAGTCCTAGACATCAACAAGGTATAATAGGATTTATATGCTAGTTATATCAACAAGTGCCTGTGAAGTGAGCTGTTGCTGGGGTTGGATAGAACTCTGAAGTTAAGCGTGCTTGGGCTGGAGTAGTGTGAGGATGGGTGACCTTTTGGGAAGTTTGACCACGGAGTGCGATTTGACCTGAGATTAAGCACATTGACTCGAGATTAAGACATAATGACCTGAGATTAAGAAAAAAACGAAAAAAATATTTGAATTTTTTTGAAAATAGTGCGCCATTAGTAGCGAAAACAGGTGCGCCACTAGCAGCCCTTTTTCTAGTAGTGTAGGGTCGATGGTAACAGGAGACGGGGGACACGATGTTTACCCAGGTTCGGGCCCTCTCTATGGAGGTAATACCCTACTTCCTGCTTGATTGATCTTGTTGACTATGAGTATTACAAGAGTTGATCTACCACGAGATCGTAATGGCTAAACCCTAGAAGTCTAGCCTATGTGAATATGGTAATGAGTATCTCCCTATCCGGACTACGTTCTCCGGTTTATATAGACAGCGGAGAGATCTTGGGTTACATGGAGTCCGTTATATAAGAAGGAATGTTCATAGCTGGTCGCCTAGCTTGCCTTCCACGCCAAGGAAAGTCCAATCCGGACACGGGTATAGTCTTCGGCCTTCATATCTTCACAGCCAATCAGTCCGGCCCAATGAATAACAGACCGGACGCCCGAGGACCACTTAGTCCAGGACTCCCTCAGTAGCCCCTCAACCTGGCTTCAATGACGAGGAGTCCGGCGCGCAGATTGTCTTCGGCATTGCAAGGCGGGTTCCCCTTTTCCGAACTCATGATAGTCTTCGGATGCGATGATTGTATCTAGACCTGTTACATACACCATACACAACCGCAGAGAGAATATAATCTTTGCACGAATCTAATCTATTGACAACGTTTTTACAACACGACATCATGTCTGTCCGGTCATAATTTCGAACCGTTTTTCATCTGCCATCCCACATTTCGAGACGCGGTTGCTATTGGAACGTCTTGTCGAAGCAGAGATCATGTCCCCTTATTGCGGGATTCTCATCAATGCGGGCATGGGTAACTCAACCGTGCCATTTATACAGCCCTTGGGAATAGGCGAATCCTAAGGCGAGTGAGGAGGCGTTTAATATTTGCTGCCTTTATAAGGGGATAAGGATTCCCTCTTCCTCTTCTCACGCTTTCTCTCTGTCTCCGCCTTTCCAATCTCGAGCTCTGGCGCCCAAGTTCTCATCTCCTTTCCACTCAAGCAGACATGTCCAGATCCGGTGGTCAGGGCAAGTGGATGGTCAAGGAGGAAGACATTACTGAGCTTCGGGCGGCCGGATATTTGGCGAAGGAGATCGCCCACCGTCTATCGGCCGAGGGACAAGTCGTCCCCACGCCGGAGCCCACAGAGAGGGTAGTATTCGTCCCCCATTTCTTCCATGGGCTAGGGTTTCCACTCCACCCCTTAATCCACTCAACCCCTTCATCTGTCCCCGAATTCCTTCCTCAACATCTCGGTGTTTATCGTCGTGTGCGAGGCCTTCCTCCGCATCCAACCCCACTTCGGGTTGTGGCTCAAAGTCTTCAACGTGAAGCCTAAGGTGGTGGATGGCCAACACGTGGAGTGCAGAGGAGCCATGGTGAGAAAGTTTCCCAACGTCTCCTGGCCGAAAGGTACTTTTGTGGAGACGGTGAAGGAGTGGCAAAGACAATGGTTCTACATCACAGAACCCCGCGGCACCACCTGGGCCGCAGATGCCAAATTCTGCTCCGGCGCTCCCATGCGGCTCACCTCTTGGGTCGAGAAGAGTCCGGACTAGTGTTCATCCGACAAGCTGATAGCGTTGCAGACGCACGTCCAGAGCATGATAGACAAGGACGTCAAGCTCGTCGATGTGATCCAGGTGATGCTAGTTCGCCGGATTCTTCCATGCCAGCACAGAGGATGACCTCTGTGGGATTTCAACCCAAAGAAGCATCAGGCCGTGGTGAGGCTCTTCGAGACCACCCACGAAGATGCCTGGAAGTTCCTCTTTAAGGGCAACGAGAAACCGCCAGCCACGGATTCACACCATGGTCACGACTGTAAACAACCCGCTAGCGAGGTATGTTACTTTTGACGTATCCCCAACTTAAATGTTTCAAGGATGATGTCTGAGATTTTATTATTGATCTCTTAGGACTGGATGGAGAGGGCGAAGCAGATCCAGTGTCCGGCTCCACTGCCCGAAGAACCGGTCATCCCACGCCTAGCGAAGATGCTGGTGCCGGCGCCATACAAGGCGTCGGAGAAGAAGGCCAAGAAGAAGGCCAGGGGGGCCAAGAGTGGCCCCCGTCGCAAGGGTACTTCAAACGCAATGTCCGAAGACGATGAAGCCCATTCCTCTGTCCCTGAGGACAATGACAAGGAAGAGGAGGAGGAGGAAAACAACCCTCCTCCCGAGGAGAAGAAGAAAAAGAGGGCGGCTTCGGCGCATCTGAAGGCGGAAACGCCCAAGAGGGGGAAGGGCGTCCCAGCGGTCAACACCGCATGGGACGTTGATAGCAGTCCAGAATGACGCCCCCGCACAAAGCCCCAGGCCGCATCGTAAGTGACATGGCTCGTTCATGCGCAAATCTGGCACTTTCTCTTTATTATCCTGACATGTTTAACTGCACTATCGCAGTCCTGCTCGCGACCTTATCCAGCAATCCTCATCAGGAGGTTCGTTGGCTCCGTCAGAGATGGAGAGCTTGTCGCCACCGCCTGCCTATTCCCCCGGGGCCAGGGATGACACCGAAGCGTTGTCCCGGAGGGCCGCTTCGAAGGGAGGAGCCCAGGAAGCTGTCCGAAAGGCGCCATGAGGTGAAGCCTCCACTGCCGGACACATGGGGGAGCTAATCCCCATGGAGACTGGCGAAGAGGGCCGCATCCAATTCGGCCCTCGGCCGAATACGATTCCGGAGACCCCTATGGCTCAGGAGTCGGGCGAGCAGCCCCCTTTGAAGGAGGGGGTGTGTCGGTGTCAAAACCGGCGGATCTCGGGTAGGGGGTCTCGAACTGTACGTCTAGGAGGATGGTAACAGGAGACAAGGGACATGCTGTTTTTACCCAGGTTCAGGCCCTCTCGATGGAGGTAAAACCCTACTCCTGCTTGATTAATATTGATGATATGGGTAGTACAAGAGTAGATCTACCACGAGATCAAGGAGGCTAAACCCTAGAAGCTAGCCTATGGTATGATTGTTGGATATCCTACAGACTAAAACCCTCCGGTTTATATAGACACCGGAGAGGGTTAGGGTTACACAGAGTCGGTTACAATGGTTGGAGATCTACATATCCGCGTCGCCAAGCTTGCCTTCCACGCCAAGGAAAGTCCCTTCCGGACACGGGACGAAGTCTTCAATCTTGTATCTTCATAGTCTAGGAGTCCGGCTGAAGGTATAGTCCGGCTATCCGGACACCCCCTAATCCAGGACTCCCTCGATAGCCCCTGTACCAGGCTTCAATGACGACGAGTCCGGCACGCAGATTGTCTTCGGCATTGCAAGGCGGGTTCCTCCTCCAAGTACTTCATAGAAGATTTTGAACACAAACGATAGTGTCCGGCTCTGCCAAATAAGTTTCCACATATTTCCGTAGAGAGAATAATATTTACACATATCTAATCTGCTGACGTATTCCGTAGCATGACATCACACTACGGCCAAGCCTTTATTCGAATCATTTTTACTATCCCACCTCAGCGCGTTTGGCGAGGCGGTTTCCTTGGCATGTCCCGTCTAAGCAGAGGTGTCCCCTTTATTTACGGGATTCTTATCAATACGGACGTGGGTAACCCAATCATGCCCGTTGGCATGTTTTCTCGATTAAAGGCGAGTCCCAAATGGTTACGGGGAGGGCCCTTGGTATTCAACCTCTTATAAAGAGACCAAGGCCTTACTCCTTTCAATCTCAAACGAGTTCGCCCTTCGCCTCGAGTTCCAACACACAAGGCTCCAGATTTCAGGCGCTTCGGATCTTCGACAATGTCTGATTCCGACCTTCGAGGCCGATGGATGCCCATCTCCATTACGGGGGAGGACGTGCTAAAGCTGAGAGAGGCCAGGTTGTTGACCGGCGAAATCTCGCATAGGTTGCTTGCTCAAGGGCAGGCCATTCCCACTCCCAAGCCTGGTGAGAGCGTGGTGTTTATGTCTCACTTCCGTCGGGGGCTAGGCTTCCAGACGGACCCCTTCGTGAGGGGGCTCATGTTTTATTATGGGTTGGAATTTCACGACTTAGCTCCGGAGTCCATCCTCCACATCCTCATTCGTCGTCGTGTGTGAAGCCTTCCACCGGGTTACCCCTCACTTCGGACTATGGCTCAAGACCTTCAAAGTAGAGCCGAAGATGATCGAGGGACGGCACGTGGAGAATGCTGATGCTCCATGGCCCGAGGGCCCTTTTCAAGAGGAGCTCGGCTTATGGCAACGAGAGTGGTTCTATATCACCGCTCCCAGGGGCACCAAGTGGGTGGCGCCACCTGCCTTTCGCTCGGGTCCCCCACCACAGCTAGCGTCATGGGTCAATAGAGGACTAGACTGGGGGCCATCCAAGGACGCGCCCTTGTTGGAGGGCCGCATCAGGGATCTCTTAGAAAGAGACCTCAGCCTGGTCAAAGTGACATAGGTCATGCTGATCCACCGAACCCTGCCCGGCAAACATCGCCCCCTTCGCCTGTGGGAGTTTAATCTGGAGGGACCGCGAGCTCTCCAGCATTTCATGGGTGCAACGCCGGAGGAGATGTGTAAATTGTTCTTCGGATCACAAGCAACGTGTCCGGACTTGACTGAGGACGCAGGTCTGAGCTGCAATCACCCGGATACTCAAGTAAGTAGCCTTGTGCCAGGACTCGCTATCCGTATATTTGTCATAAACTTGCCCCTAAAAGAGCTGTCCTTTAAATAGGAGTGGATAGCGAAAGCAAAGCTTATCGTGTGTCCGGCTCCCATCCCCGAGACCATGCCGGATACCGTGCTGGTCAGGATGTTGAAGATTGTGCCTTTGGAGGAAAGCAAGGGAGGGGACAAGGAAACTACGGCCTCCTCGAAGGAGGCTATTCGGAAGGGAGGAATCGAAAATTCCTCTCCTTAGGGAAAGAAAAGGACCGCCTCTGAAGACCCGGAGACCATGGCCTCAAAGCGGGGGAAGAAATCCTCGTCAAAGGGTCCTGCGCCGGGGGATACCTCGGCCGAATTATACCCTCAAGGGGATTAGCCCTTCACCGAGCCGTAAGTAGAGAGAGGTTTTCTTTTTAAGAGAAGAGGAGAAATCCTTGCCTTATATCTGAGAAACGTAACCAAAATTTTATCTTGTAGCTCGGACCTCAGCCCTTCTCAGCAGAGCTCGTCTTCAGGGGACCTTCTTCCGGAGATGATGGAGAGTGGAACGCCTCCCCCTGCCGTGCCGCCTGGCGAGCCGGGTGACCCTGAGGTATCGTCACAGAGGGTTTCTCCGAATCCGACAGGGCCGGAAGGTAGTCATCTGGGCCCCCAGAGCCCTCCGCATCCGGCCTTCGAAAAGGGCCATCAGACGAGTCCGACACCGTCCGGCGCGCGGTCGGAGGAGCTGAAGGATCTGCTAGGGAGAGCGTCTATCTCAGAGGAGCACCGTGCCTTGATGAGTACGGTGATTGAGAGGATTTCGTCCGTGGAGAGCGGATTGCACGAGGCCGTCAGGAGTTTACTGACAGGTTTTGAGGTATGTGAAATAATGTACGCTTTTGCGACAGTTGCGCATAAACAAGATGCGCCCTGTGTAGATAGTAGCCCCTGAGACTCTATGCGTCGTCAAAAGTGACGACGCGTAGAGGATCATAACCTCAGGTCTAAAATGTCGCCTTCATATGTAGGTGGCGAAGTGTCCGGCGGCCAGCCGGACTGATATATTTGCCGAGCTAAAGCGGCAACTTGACGTGGCAAATGCCGACATCGTGCTGCTTAACAGGCATCTTGACGAGGCACAAGGTATGTAATTCCTCCGGTGGCACCTAGTAAGAGGAGCTTTATGCCAGTATCTTACAATGTGTGTGCTTAATGCAGATGGTGCAGCTGCCATGGAGAATCTTCGGGCGGAACTTGCCCGAGCCAAGGAGCAAGCCAGAAAAAGTGATGCGGCTGCCGGAAAGGCAATGGAAGAGCTGAAAGCCGAACAGGCTGCTCACTGCCGAAGCAAGAAGGAAATGGCCGAGATGGCCGTGAAGCTGAAGAGCGCTGCTGACCGTTGCAAGCTTCTTGAAAAAGAAGACCGGGCTGAATAGATGGACCTGGAGAAGGCCGTTGCCGACGCCAAGGATGCTCGCTCTGCGATGAGAGCTGTGAAGGAGGAGCTGCGTCAGGCCGGAGAGATCGCGGCTGGAAAGCCCTTTATGCTGCAGAGGAAGTTCTGTGATCCTAAGCATGCTCCGCTAGACCGAATGTGGAATACGGCAGACACCTATCTGGATTTGGCAGCGAGTGCTGCAGATGCGACCGAACACTTTTGAGATCAAGAAGATCGTGAAGTGGAAAAGCTCTTCTGGTCGCAGTTCCATAATCCAGAGCGTCCGCTGTCAGTAGCCGATCGTCTGGCCGAATGGGCTGAGCTGAATAGGTTGTCCGGACTCGCCATGAAGTGTGTCATGAGCCATCTATGGCCAAAGAGGACAGAGCGGAAAAGTTATTTCAACTTGGTGCAGCAGATCTTTGGTGCGGTGCCGCGTATTAATGCGATGAAGAGGTCAGCATGCATAGAGGGTGGACGGATGGCTCTTGCCCGTGTCAAGACATACTGGGCGGAGATGGAGACCACCGTTGTTGCATCCCGAGATTCGGACAAAAGCTGAGTACCTGCCGAGCACTATTTTCAGGAAGTTCTCCAAGGCGCTCGTGTGATAGAGACGCAGTGCTCGAAGGATGTTATGTTCAAATAGCATATTTTGATAAATTGTAGAAGCTTTTTATACTTGTGCCTTCAAGTATTGTAACACCTCCTGTGCGGCCGTTTAAGATATATGTATATATAATCTGAAAGATGGCAGTCGTCGGCTTTAGCCCCCACGTAAATATTGCGTGAGTGTTCGCAGAAGGCGCGTTTTCACACTTGATCCAACGACTTGGTCCTACAAAGGAGGTGATAGCGCAGCGAACTAGGCAATCGGACTATAATGCTTTAACACTTTCACTTAGCCATAGGAGTTTGACAGTGAGGCTACTTATATAGCCCCTGGTGGTGCCTGCGCTCGCCCGAACTCGGGGCCCATATGTGCCTGGCCGGGAAACAGCCCTTTGTTAATGCAGAGGAATGCTAAAGATTCCGTTGAGTCATCGAGTGGTTGACCAGTCTCACGCTATATCATGACGGTCAGTTTTCGGCTTTCTCTACTGAGGTGCTCGCCTGGCCGAACTGGCGCACAATCGCAGTAGTTCTCCTGGTGCCGCCTTAGCCAATAGAGTGGAACGTAAGGCAGCAAAACACAGGAGCCGGGCAACCCAACATTTGACCCAAGACATGATTCGGAGCTGATGCATATAAGGCCAAAGTCGCGACGCCGAACACTCCCTAAGGTATTCGGTCTTTATGAGGGCGGGCGGAACAACGCCCTTAGTTATAAGCCCCTAGTGTCCAAGTACGCGCAAAATTCTGACGTGGCCACATGCCAAGACGCTAGCCTCCTCCTTGGTTATACAAAAAAAAGGAACCAGGGGATGTGTATCAACAAGAGACAGTAAAAAGGGTTTACGCAGGGTCTTAATCTGAAAAGAATCCTTGGAACGGGTCCCTGCTGCATGTCTGCGCATGTGTCTCCGTTGTGCCGTATCCTGGACGGGCGCAGCACGGTGTTCATCTGTAAAAGAGAGGAACTTAGTTGAAGAAAGGTCGTGCCGAACAGAAGTTATGCTAAATAAACAAATTACAAATTGAAATGGGTAAGATTGAGCTTGATTGTCTCTTGTTTTATATGCATGGAGCCCCTAGTACAGGGGTATATGGCTATTAAGCCTTTATCAATTATGTGTTTATGCCGGACTCGTCTAGCCGTGTCCGTAGCCTTAACGACTTGTTTAGATGTTTTGGCTTGTAAAGCCTTTTTATTGTGGGGCTGACAAAGCAGCCGCACAGTCCTCCGCGCGGGAGGCGCACTCAATGTTTTCCCTTTAATGAGATGATGCCTCGTGGACCGGGCATCTTGAGCGTCAGAGATGCATAATGCGGTATTGCTTTAAAGCGGGCGAAAGCCTCGCATCCCAGTAGTGCTTGATAGCTGCTTGAGAATGGGGCGATATGGAAGGTTAGCCTTTCGCGACGGAAGTTGTCGGGGGAGCCGAACGTAACTTCTAGCCGGAGAGAGCCCGTGCACTGGGCAACCGGGCCTGGCGTTACTCCTTGAAAGGAAGTGTTGCTATGGCGAATTTTTGTTGGGTCTATCCCCATGTGGTGGATTGTGTCCTGATATATCAGGTTTAGACCACTGCCGCCGTCCATCGGGACATTTGTAAGGTGGAGTCCGCCGATTATTGGATCAAATACCAAGGCAGTCCAGCCAGCATTCCGGATACTTCTAGAGTAATCCTGATGGTTGAAGGTGATTGGTTTTAACAACCATTGGCGAGACTCCTTTGGGATAGGCCATATGGCGCGTATCTCGGTTGGCGCCATTCTGTTCGTTATGTGAAGTAAGTTTACTGTTTTGACTTCTTGTGGGAAATCCTTTTGTCTCCCGGTGCTCTGCTTGTGGGGTTCGTCATCGTCCTCACTTGGTGTGTCGAGCCCCTTGTGTTCGGCATTGAGTTTGCCGGATTGCTTGAAAACCCAACAATCTCTGTGGGTATGGTTCGCAGCCTTCCCGGGAGTACTGTGTATTTGACATATCTTGTCAAAGATTTCTTTTAAGTTGGATAGCTCATCCCTGTTATCCTTGAGGGGCGGCTTTTTCTGATTCTGCCGAGAGCTTTTGATTCCGGCATTGACTGTCATGCTCTTCGGACTATTTTCCTTAGTCCGGCGCTGGTCCTTGTTGCGTTGCGGTTTTCCATTTCCATCTGAAATTAGGGATGGAAACGGAAAACCGAGACGCAACAAGGACCAGCGCCGGACTACGGAAAACAGTCCGAAGAGCACGGCAGTCAATGCCGGATTCAAAAGCTCTCGGCAGAATCAGAAAAAGCCGCCCCTCAAGGATAACAGGGACGAGCTATCCAACTTAAAACAAAATATTGGACAAGATATGTCAAATACACAGTACTCCTGGGAAGCCTGCGAACCATACCCACATAGATTGTTGGGTTTTCAAGCAATCCAGCAAAATCAACGCCGAACACAAGGGGCTCGACACACCAAGTGAGGACGATGACGAACCCCACAAGCAGAGCACCGGGAGACAAAAGGATTTCCCACAAGAAGTCAAAACAGTAAACTTACTTCACGTAACGAACAGAATGGCACTAACCGAGATATGCGCCATATGGCCTATCCCAAAGGAGTCTCGCCAATGGTTGTTAAAACCAATCACCTTCAACCATCAGGATTACTCTAGAAGTATCCGGAATGCTGGCTGGACTGCCTTGGTCTTTGATCCAATAATCGGCAGACTCCACCTTACAAATGTCCCGATGGACGGCGGCAGTGGTCTAAACCTGATATATCAGGACACAATCCACCACATGGGGATAGACCCAACAAAAATTCGCCATGGCAACACTTCCTTTCAAGGAGTAACGCCAGGCCCGGTTGCCCAGTGCACGGGCTCTCTCCGTCTAGAAGTTACGTTCGGCTCCCCCGACAACTTCCGTCGCGAAAGGCTAACCTTCCATATCGCCCCATTCTCAAGAAGCTATCAAGCACTACTGGGACGCGAGGATTTCGCCCGCTTTAACGCAATACCGCATTATGCATCTCTGACGCTCAAGATGCCCGGTCCATGAGGCATCATCTCATTAAAGGGAAAACATTGAGTGCGCCTCCCGCACGGAAGACTGCACGGCTGCTTTGATAGCCCCACAATAAAAAGGCTTTACCAGCCAAAACATCTAAACAAGTCGTTAAGGCTACGAACACGGCTAGACGAGTCCGGCATAAACATATAATTGATAAAGGCTTAATATCCATATACCCCTGTACTAGGGGCTCCGTGCATATAAAACAACAGACAATCAAGCTCAATCTTACCCATTTCAATTTATAATTTGATTATTTAGCATAACTTCAATTTGGCATGACGTTTCTTCAACTAAGTTCCTCTCTTTTACAGATGAACACCGTGTTGCGCCCGTCCACGATACGGCACAACGGAGACTGTCAGGACCCCGATCCTAAGTCACACTGATCTAGCATGTAACACATCATATCACTTTGCGGCCTCACGCATGGTATTCCCACGGGAGCCACCTTACCTGGCCCGGGACCGTTTGCGCCTTTTGGCTCACTTATATGATAGTGTCTCTAGCATCCATATGACAAAGAACCTGGGCCGACATGGCTAGTCGTGAACCCAGAGCGGCACTAACCCATGAGGACAGGCATACATGAATCACATCGAGCATGTCGGTCATCAACGTGTCAATCCGGGCTGTAGCACTAGGCTAACAAGACTCCGGTAACCCGGGCTATAGCAGGCTAGGCAGGACTCCGGATGGCACCGCGTGACATTTCCCCGAAGGGACAGACACAGGAACAAAGTGAAACACATGCCGGCCAGTCAAGTGTTCCGAGCAGTAGTGCCGGGCTAGCAGGACTTCGGTGAACCGGGCTGTAGCGGACTACTATCGCTCAGAAAGCACTAGACTACATTTCCCCATAAGAGAGGCTGCCAAGGATAAACAACTAGATTGTCGGATCCCACACATAGCAATACACGTTACACATACGCATAACATGCAAGTATGTGCTGTACAACATGGCATCACAGCATAACGCAAACTCATATAGATAAAGGCCCAGAAGAGCCACATAGCATTAAATACAAATAGGGGTCACATGACCCAACATTCAGAGCATACAAGCAACGGGAGCAATACATGTCTGAGTACAGACAAGTACAAAAGTAAAAGGCTGAGAAGCCTGACTATCTACAGGACCCTCCCAAGGGTATGAGATCGTAGCTGAGGTAACAAGCTACTCGTCGAAGTCCAAGCGGAATTACTAGAAAGACCGAAGTCTCCGCTGCAAAAACATAAATAAAGCAACGTGAGTACGAAGGTACTCAGCAAGACTTACATCGGATCCTATCATAAATGCATTAGTATCAAGAAGGTAATGTGGGGTTTAGTTGCAGCAAGCCAGCTTTGACTCAGTGGCTAACCTGTTCTACGATTACAAGAAACTCCTTTGAGGTGAGGCAGCGCACACGAGTCCACTAATCACCACATCAATACACTACTATGGATTCATCCCCGTCTCACTACGAGAAGGTCATCCATAGGACTCACACTTGTCTTGAGCATTTTGGAGTATCCACTTTAAGTTATCTATGTACCACGTAAGCATCCAAGAAGTCCATAACCGAGGACACGGCTATTCGAATAGATCATGATAACCCTGTAGGGGTGTACTTCTTCACACACGCTCTCGCCACTTACCTCCATGTACACGTCATGTATCTCGGCAACCTTCAAGCGGAAGCCTGGCGAGGGTGTCGGCCACGACCTAACTAACCACACAAGACTCTAGTCCAGGTTTATCGCCTATTCGGGTTCCATCCGCAAGGAGATCCGGCCGGGGTGTCGCTCACGGCCCCAAACGATGTGAGCAGGGTTCCCAAGCCCACCATCCGGGTGCCACTTGGTACACCGTGCCACCTGTGCCTAGTCTATCCCGAGCCCACCCTGCCGGGTGCCACTCGGTAGAAAAATAGCACTACCTACAAACACCAGAAACTAGTTGCAACTCCTGGATAGAGATCAAGTTGGCTAATAAGTTGAGAGGGGTCGAGTTACCGGAACCCAATTTGTGGTAGAAGCTAGTCATTGGACAACTTACACAGAACTCGGTTCTTAAGGATGGTCCCAATGAGACAACCCACCATGCACTCCTACATGGCCTCTCACCACTACCTTTACCAAATCGTGTTCACACTCTTAATTCTCAGCATCAGAACATAGCATAACACTCCAATCCATTCCCAATGAATTAGACCTGACACAACTCTAAGCAATAGCAGGCATGGCATGGTAGGAACACAACATGGCTCAATCAACTCCTACACATGCTAGTGGGTTTCAACTATTTACTGTGGCAATGATAGGTCATGCAGAGGAATGGGTTCAACTACCGCAGCATAAAGTAGCAGTTGAATCATTGTTGTCCTAATGCAATAAAAGAGAGCAGGAGCGAGAGAGTGGGATTGTATCAGAATGAACAAGGGGGTTTGCTTGCCTGGTAGATCAACAGGGGGCACTGCTCCTCGATAGGTACTCTTGATCGGTCTCCGGAGCAAGACCTATCGAGAAGGAACGATGTCGACAATCAAACACAAGCATATGCAACAGTATGATGCATGAATATGGCATGAATATGTGATGTGGTTTGTGCTAATGCATCTAGCATTCTGTTTGGAAGAGGTCCATTTGAGCCAAGGGTTCAAATGCAACTCTAAATTAAGCCCTTATAAAAGCCATTCATGTGTTTTCATATATACAGTAGGTATAACTTTAGTTTTCATGCATGAAACTGGTACAAATGGATAGATTGCATTTTTCTGATGATTTTTCATATATATAACTTATTTCAATCTGAGCTACGATTGAATTTATATGAATTTTTGAAGTTTTGAATATTTTCTGGAATTTCCTGTTTAAAACTAATTCCAAAAAATGAATAACTGTGTCAGCATTGCGTCATGCTTGCGTCAGCAAGTCAACAGCGGTGACCAGGTCAGATCTGACGTGTGGGGGCCAAACGTCAGTGTTATAGTTAGTTAACAGAGTTAATTAGTTATCCTAACTAAAATTAGTCAGGGCCGGGCCCCACCTGTCATTGACCCACGCGGTTCAAATCTGGTCAACTGGGGGGTTAGTTAGCGCGGGTTGACCCGGTCAATCCCGTCGGCGTTTAGCCACCGGCGACTGCAGGGCTCGGCGGAGTCCCCGCTGGAGGCCGCGAGAGCGGCGCCTGGGGGCACCAGGAGGCCGCGGAGGTGGCGGAGCTCGCCGGACCAGAGCTCGGGGCGGCGATGGCTTCGGCCATGGCGGGGAACGGAGCTACGGCACGAGAACGGAGGAACGGAGAGGGGGAAATGGAGCAGAAGCTCACAGCGAATCCGGCGAAGTCTTCAGCGAGCTCGGGGGAGGTCGAACGCTAGCAGAACGGCATGGGCGATCTCCAGCGGCCGGAAGTGAAGACGTTGGCGATGGCGGCACTCCAGGGCCTCCCGAGGTGCGCGTCTTGGCGGAGAGGACGAGGAAGATGCGGCGAGGCTCTCGGGCTTGTCGGACAGGCGAGGGGGAGGCGGTGGCTACGGCTATGGCGAACGGCAGTGGCGGCAGCGCTCGGGCGCGGTGAGAGAGAACGAGGGAGAGGAGAGGAATGGGCACGGGAGAGTGAGAGGGGAACGGGGCGGCGCGTGGCGTGGCGTTGCGCGGGGCATCCAGAGCGACGATGGGGAGGACAAGCAAGCAGGAGGTGGCCAGACACGTGCGTGCGTGCCGCGGGCACACGTCCCTGTCCTCCTGGCGCGGTGGAGACGATGACTGGCGTCGGCCAGTCAGCTGGGCCGAGCTACTGGGCCGATCTGGTAAGTGGCCCAGGTAAGTCTCTCTCCCTTTTCTGTTTTCTATTTTGTTTTTGTTTTCTAATTTCTGACATTTGTTTTGATTTAATAAAAATACTAAATCATTTTATTTTATTCTGTAAATTTTAGTAGGGACTAGTTGGACCACTCCAAAGCCCCTCACCAAAATTCAGAATTGTTGGACAATATTATATATATATATATAAATATTTATCCAATGCAAATAATTACTGGATTAATTCCAAATGCCCAAAATAAATATTTATGAGCTCCTAAAAATATTGGTTTGGTTTTTATCTCTGTCCAATATTTTCAGAGAGCAACATGAACATTTTCTTGGTCCTTTTTGGAGCAATTTTATCTGGGTCATTTCCAGAAATGGTTCTGAGGGTTTCACAAATCCTCATTTCAAAATTAAATGAAATTTTAAACATGATGCACACATGACTAGCTAGCCTTGAGCATACCAGAACTAGGGACGCGACAACTCGCCCCCACTTGAAAGAATCTCGTCCCGAGATTCTGGGGACGATGGAAAGGTGGGGTACTCCAGTCGAAGACGATCTTCTCGCTCCCAAGTAGCTTCTCTCTCAGAATGATGAGACCACTGAACTTTGAGAAACTTGATGTTCTGACGTCGAGTGACACACTCTGCTTGATCAAGAATGCGAACAGGGTACTCTCGATATGTGAGGTTATCTTGGAGATCAAGCGTTTCGTGGTCCACTCCACGGATGGGATCCGAGAAGCAACGCCTGAGTTGAGAGACATGGAAGACATCATGAACTCGAGAAAGATGTGGGGGTAGTTCCAACTGGTAGGCAACCTCTCCTCGTTTGGCGAGTATGCGAAAGGGACCAATGTAACGAGGAGCCAACTTGCCCTTGATACCGAAACGATGGGTACCCTTCAAAGGAGTAACCCGAAGGTAAGCCTTGTCGCCAACTTCATAAGCCACTTCCTTATGACGACAGTCATACTAGCTCTTTTGACGAGATTGGGCTGTTTTCAAATTCTCAAGAATGATGCGAACTTGCTCTTCTGCCTCCTGGATCATATCCGGTCCAAAGAATTGTCTTTCACCGGTTTCTAACCAGTTCAAAGGTGTTCGACATCTTCGTCCATACAGAATCTCGAAAGGAGCTTTCTTGAGACTGGGTTGGTAGCTATTGTTATAAGCAAACTCGGCGAAAGGAAGGCACTTCTCCCAATCCATACCGAATGAGATAACACAAGCTCTAAGCATGTCTTCAAGAATTTGGTTGACCCGTTCCACCTGACCACTTGATTGAGGGTGGAAAGCGGTACTGAAGGAAAGATGGGTGCCCATGGCAGTTTGGAAACTCTCCCAGAAATGAGAAGTGAAGAGACTACCACGGTCTGAATTGATCTCTAGTGGAACACCGTGAAGTGAAACTATTCGAGAAAAATATAAGTCAGCGAGCTGACTAGCAGTGATACTCTCTCGAACAGGTAGGAAGTGAGCCACTTTAGAAAGACGATCAACGACTACGAAGATAGCATTATTCCCTTTCTTGGTCCTGGGAAAGACGGTGATGAAGTCCATACCAACTTTATCCCATTTCGACTCAGGAATAGCTAAAGGCTGAAGGGTGCCAGCAGGCCTTTGATGCTCTGCCTTAACGCGACGACAAACGTCACAGTTAGCAATGAACTGAGAAATTTCTCTCTTCATCCTAGTCCACCAGAACCTCTGGCGTAGGTCCTGATACATCTTAGTGCTACCGGGATGAATCGTGAGAGGAGATGCATGAGCTTCCTGAAGGATCAATTGCCGAAGATGTTGCTTCTTGGGAACCACCAGACGGTTCTCAAAGAGAACAACACCTCGATCATCTATAGAGAAACTACCAGTATTACCCTTGGCAATGTTTCTCTTGATCCGGGTAATCCCCGTATCATGCTTCTAGGCTTCTATGATATGATCCACAAGAGTAGGCTTTGCCACCAAGGTAGAAAGGAATCCTTGAGGATCAATGTGAAGGTTAAGCTTACAGAATTCCTCATGGAGAAGTGGTTGGCCCTGCTGCAACATAAGATTGTTGCAATAGGACTTACGACTTAGCGCATCAGCCATGACATTGCCCTTGCCTGGGGTGTAGGTAATCCCTAAGTCGTAATCTGAGATCAACTCCAACCAACGTCTTTGCCTAAGGTTCAAATCTGGTTGGGTGAAGATATACTTGAGACTCTGGCGATCGGTGTAAATCTCGCAACGTTTACCAAGAAGGTAATGTCGCCATGTCTTAAGTGCATAGACTACGGCTGCAAGCTCTAGATCATGTGTAGGATAATTATCCTTATGTGGATGCAACTGTCGAGATGCATAGGCAATCACATGACGATCCTGCATAAGAAGGCAACCTAGTCCCTGTCGTGAGGCATCACAATAGATAACAAAGTCCTTAGTGAAATCTGGTGGCACAAGTATGGGAGCAGAAGTCAAGTGTCTTTTTAGTTCCTGAAAACTGTACTCACACTGTGGGGACCACTCAAACTTTTTATCCTTCTTGAGAAGTTCCGTGAGAGGTTTGGCCACTTTGGAGAAGCTTCCAACGAAGCGGCGACAATAACTGGCTAGACCAAGGAAACTCCTAACTTGTTTAACTGTTTCTGGTGGAGTCCAATCAAGAATGGCCTGAACTCTCTCGGGATTGACAGCAATGCCCTTACCAGATATCACGTGGCCTAGGTAGGTCACCTCTGGCAACCAAAATTCGCACTTGGAGAACTTGGCATAAAGACGATGCTCTCTGAGTTTCTCTAACACAAGTCTAATATGTTCGGCATGCTCTTCCTCGTTCTTCGAGTAAATAAGAATATCATCGAGGTAAACCACGACGAACTTGTCTAAGTACTCCATGAAAATCGAGTTCATCAAGCGGGAGAAGATAGCTGGAGCATTGGTTAGACCAAAGGACATGACGGTGTACTCGTACTGGCCATAACGAGTGACAAAAGCCGTCTTAGGAATGTCCCCGTTTCTGATCTTGATTTGATTGTAGCCTAACCTCAAATCCATCTTGGAAAAGACTGAGGATCCAGCGAGTTGATCATACAGATCGTTGATCCTCGGGAGTGGATACTTGTTCTTTATCGTGACCAGATTAATGGGACGATAATCTACAACCATCCGGTCCGTACCATCCTTCTTCTTAACGAAGAGGACGGGGCAAGACCAAGGAGAAGAACTATGACGGATGAAACCCTTTTGCAAGGACTCATCAAGTTGTTTCTTAAGCTCGGCTAGTTCTAAGGGTGCCATGTTGTAAGGTCTCTTAGAAATTGGGGCGGTTCCTGGGATAAGATCTATGACGAACTCTACATCCCTGTCAGGTGGAATACCTGGCAGTTCCTCTGGAAAGACATCCGGAAAGTCATGGACAACCGGGATATCTTCATGGTCTGGAAGAGGGCTGGCATTAAGAGAGTAGAGTTGGCACTTTGCAACTCTAGTAGAGACAGTGACTATCTTGCCTGATGGATGTGTAAGTTGAACAGACCTGGTGTAACAATCAATCTTGGCATAATGAGCTTTCATCCAGTCCATACCCAAGACGATGTTAATATCTGTAGACTTGAGGGCTATAGGTGATGCAAGGAATACAAGTCTGTCAACAAGGATTTCATTACCATGGCTTATTCTGGTAGTTTGCCATCTAGACCCTGGAGTTTGGATTTCAAGTGGAGTTGGCATATCACAAAATGACATGTCGTGCAAACGAGCATAGCCTTCAGAGATGAAGGAGTGAGATGCTCCGGTATCGAAAAGAACCGAAGCTGGATGGCAATTGACAAGGAGCGTACCAAGAACGACATCCGGATCATCATGAGCGTCTTTAGCTGAGACGTGATGCACACGTCCACGTTCAGTGGGAGCTGACTTGACACTGATCATCTTGCGTGATGGCTTATCACGGCCAACAGACTTCTCGGGCGGGGGTGGAGCATAGCTGGCTTGAGAGCAGTCACGTGCATAGTGTCCTGGCTCTCCGCATGCGAAGCAAGTCCCTGAAGTAGGACGTGGACCCGCATTGACAAGCAGTCTACCAATAGGTCTGAGTGGAGCATGTAACTGAACTCGGTGAGGCACCACATAAGATGGCCTCGGTGCATATCCAGGTGGAAGAGCGGAGTTTGGAACCCAAATCCGGCGCTTCTGAGAGCTAGAACCGGAGGAAGAAACCAAATCACGGGTGTGCTTACGAGACTCCTCGTAAGTGAGCTGAGCTGTCTCTGCGTTAATGGCCTTGTTCACAAGAGCCTGGAATGTATTGCAATGATGCAAGTGGAGATCACGACGCAACTTGGGGTTGAGACCCTTCCGGAACCTAGCCAGCTTCTTGGCGGCCGTGGACACTTCTTCTGTAGCATAACGGGTGAGGTTCTCAAACTCTCTACTGTAAGCATCAACAGCCATCTTACCCTGGGTGAAACTACAGAACTCTTCTCTCTTGCGGTCAATGAGAGCCGGAGGAATGTGATGCTCGCGAAAAGCCTCAGTGAAATCTCTCCAGGTAGGTATCTGGCCAGCTGGAAGCATAGCCTCATAGTTCTGCCACCAAAGACTAGCAGGACCTTCCAGGTGATATGCAGCATAGATGACCTTGTCATCTTCAGCTACGTTCGCGGAACGTAACTTATGAGTGATGCTACGGAGCCAGTCCTCTGCATCGAGTGGCTCAATAGAATGATGAAAGGTGGGTGGGTGCAAGCAAATGAAGTCATGAATGGTTGCAGACCCTTTGAACTGAGGTGCAATGTTCTCCTCAATACGTGCCAACAAGCGGTTAGACTCATGCTTGTTCCTTTCCATATCTAACATGAACTCTGCCAACGAAGACTGGTCGGGAGGACCCTCATCCCTACCATCTCCGTGGTTCCGGCTACGAGCAACAGAACTTCGGTCAACCGGCAACATCCTGAAGAATGAAACCAAGGAAAACAAGGATGGTCTCAGCATCAACTATAGGATGCAGAGGTAGCACAAGAAATTAGTATCTCTCAAACTCCTAGGACAATTCTGGCAGCATAATGGCAGTAAAATGCTCAAAATGAGACATTCTGCAAAAGACGGGGTAGCACCATACTCAACATCATCACTCAAGGTTCTGAGATATTACTAAACAGACTACACCGGAGGTACTCGAACTGGGATATGACTCTGATCAACCAATCCTAAGAGACTACGGAGTAGTAACACATGATCCTGATAGACAGAAGAGAAAGCCTAGTTCCTTAACCCCGTAGGAAAAATAGGATGACTCAGATCAGAAGGGCATGAGGTATAAGGAGTAAAAAGAACCTTACATTCCCTTCCACAATCAATTCCCCTACATAACTAAAGAATTTCTAGACTCAACTTTGACCGGGTTGGCTTGGAAATCCTACAGGCAGTCAGGCTCTGGTACCAAAGCTGTCAGGACCCCGATCCTAAGTCACACCGATCTAGCATGTAACACATCATATCACTTTGCAGCCTCACGCACGGTATTCCCACGGGTGCCACCTTACCTGGCCTGGCACCGTTTGCGCCTTTTGGCTCACGTATATGATAGTGTCTCTAGCATCCATATGACAAAGAACCTGGGCCGACATGGCTAGTCGTGAACCCAAAGCGGCACTAACCCATGAGGATAGGCATACATGAATCACATCGAGCATTTCGGTCATCAACGTGTGAATCTGGGCTGTAGGACTGGGCTAACAGGACTCCGGTAACCCGGGCTGTAGCAGGCTAGGCAGGACTCCGGATGTCACCGTGTGACATTTCCCCGAAGGGACAGACACAGGAACGAAGTGAAACACATGCTGGCCAGTCAAGTGTTCCGAGCAGTAGTGCTGGGCTAGCAGGACTCCGGTGAACCGGGCTGTAGCGGACTACTATCGCTCAGAAAGCACTAGACTACATTTCCCCATAAGAGAGGCTGCCAAGGATAAACAACTAGATTGTCGGATCCCACACATAGCAATACACGTTACACGTACGCATAACATGCAAGTATGTGCTGTACAACATGGCATCACAGCATAACGCAAACTCATATAGATAAAGGCCCAGAAGAGCCACATAGCATTAAATACAAACAGGGGTGACATGACCCAACATTCAGAGCATACAAGCAATGGGAGCAATACATGTCTGAGTACAGACAACTACAAAAGAAAAAGGCTGAGAAGCCTGACTATCTACAGGACCCTCCCAAGGGTACGAGATCGTAGCTGAGGTAACAAGCTACTCGTCGAAGTCCAAGCGGAATTACTAGAAAGACCGAAGTCTCCGCTGCAAAAACATAAATAAAGCAACGTGAGTACAAAGGTACTCAGCAAGACTTACATCAGATCCTATCATACATGCATTAGTATCAAGAAGGTAATGCGGGGTTTAGTTGCAGCAAGCCAGCTTTGACTCAGTGGCTAACCTGTTCTATGATTACAAGAAACTCCTTTGAGGTGAGGCAGCGCACACGAGTCCACTAATCACCACATCAATACACTACTACGGATTCATCCCCGTCTCACTACGAGAAGGCCATCCACAGCACTCACACTTGTCTTGAGCATTTTAGAGTATCCACTTTAAGTTGTCTATGTACCACGTAAGCATACAAGAAGTCCATAACCGAGGACACGGCTATTCGAATAGATCATGATAACCCTGCAGGGGTGTACTTCTTCACACACGCTCTCGCCACTTACCGCCATGTACACGTCATGTATCTCGGCAACCTTCAAGCGAAAGCCTGGCGAGGGTGCCGGCCACGACCTAACTAACCACACAAGACTCTAGTCTAGGTTTATCGCCTATTCGGGAACCATCCGCAAGGAGATCCGGCCGGGGTGTCGCTCATGACCCCAAACGATGTGAGCAGGGTTCCCAAGCCCACCATCCGGGTGCCACTTGGTACACCGTGCCACCTGTGCCTAGTCTGTCCTGAGCCCACCCTGCCGGGTGCCACTCGGTAGAAAAATAGCACTACCTACAAACACCAGAAACTAGTTGCAACTCCTGGACAGAGATCAAGTTGGTTAATAAGTCGAGAGGGGTCGAGTTACCGGAACCCAATGTGTGGTAGTAGCTAGTCATTGGACAACTTACACAGAACTCGGTTCTTAAGGACGGTCCCAATGAGACAACCCACCATGTACTCCTACATGGCCTCTCACCGCTACCTTTACCAAATCGTGTTCACACTCTTAATTCTCAGCATCAGAACATAGCATAACACTCCAATCCATTCCCAATGAATCAGACCTGACACAACTCTAAGTAATAGTAGGCATGGCATGGTAGGAACACAACATGGCTCAATCAACTCCTACACATGCTAGTGGGTTTCAACTATTTACTGTGGCAATGACAGGTCATGCAGAGGAATGGGTTCAACTACCGCAGCATAAAGTAGCAGTTGAATCGTTGTTGTCCTAATGCAATAAAAGAGAGCAGGAGCGAGAGAATGGGCTTGTATCGGAATGAACAAGGGGGTTTGCTTGCCTGGTAGATCAACAGGGGGGCACTGCTCCTCTGACAGGTACTCTGGATCGGTCTCCGGAGCAAGACCTATCGAGAAGGAACGATGTCGACAATCAAACACAAGCATATGCAACAGTATGATGCATGAATATGGCATGAATATGTGATGTGGTTTGTGCTAATGCATCTAGTATTCTATTTGGAAGAGGTCCATTTGAGCCAAGGGTTCAAATGCAACTCTAAATTAAGCCCTTATAAAAGCCATTCATGCGTTTTCATATATACAGTAGGTACAACTTGATTTGTCATGCATGAAACTGGTCCAGATGGATAGATTGCATTTTTTGATGATTTTTCATATATAACTTATTTCAATCTGAGCTACGGTTGAATTTATATGAATTTTTGAAGTTTTGAATATTTTCTGGAATTTCCTGTTTAAAAATAATTCCAGAAAATGAATAACTGCGTCAGCATTGCGTCATGCTTGCATCAGCAAGTCAACGGCGGTGACCAGGTCAAATCTGACGTGTGGGGGGCACGCGTCAGTGTTATAGTTAGTTAACAGAGTTAATTAGTTATCCTAACTAAAATTTGTCAGGGCCAGGCCCCACCTGTCATTGACCCACGCGGTTCAAATCTGGTCAACTGGGGGGGTTAGTTAGCGCGGGTTCACCCGGTCAATCCCGCCGGCGTTTAGCCGCCGGCGACCACGGGGCTCGGTGGAGTCCCCGCTGGAGGCCACGGAAGCAGCGGCTGGGGGCACCAGGAGGTCGCCCGCGCTCCCACGCATCCAAGGGAGCCAGTGAGAGGCTGCGGAGGTGGCGGAGCTCGCTGGAGCAGAGCTCGGGGCGGCGGTGGCTTCGGCCATGGCGGGGAACGGACCTACAGGATGAGAATGGAGGAACGGAGAGGGGGAAACGGAGCAGAAACTCACAGCGAATCCGGCGAAGTCTTCAGCGAGCTCGGGGGAGGTCGAACGCGAGCAGAACAGCGTGGGCGATCTCCGGCGGCCGGAAGTGAAGACGTTGGCGATGGCGGCGCTCCAGGGCCTCCCGAGGTGCGTGTCTTGGCGGAGAGGACAAGGAAGATGCGGCAAAGCTCTCGGGCTTGTCGGAGAGGCGAGGGGGAGGCGGTGGCTGCGGCTATGGCGAACGGCGGTGGCGGCAGCGCTCGGGCGTGGTGAGAGAGAGCGAGGGAGAGGAGAGGAATGGGCACGGGAGAGTGAGAGGGGAACGGGCGGCGCGTGGCGTTGCGCGGGGCATCCAGAGCGACGAGGGGGAGGACAGGCAAGCAGGAGGTGGCCGGACGCATGCGTGCGCGCCGCGGGCACACGTCCCTGTCCTCTTGGCGCGGTGGAGACGATGACTGGCGTCGGCCAGTCAGCTAGGCCGAGCTACTGGGCCGATCTGGTAAGTGGCCCAGGTAAGTCTCTCTCCCTTTTCTGTTTTCTATTTTGTTTTTGTTTTCTAATTTCTGACATTTGTTTTGATTTAATAAAAATACTAGATCATTTTATTTTATTCTGTAAATTTTAGTAGGGACTAGTTGGACCACTCCAAAGCCCCTCACCAAAATTCAGAATTGTTGGACAATATTTTATATATATAAAAATATTTATCCAACACAAATAATTACTGGATTAATTCCAAATGCGCAAAACAAATATTTATGAGCTCCTAAAAATATTGGTTTGATTTTTATCTCTGTCCAATATTTTCAGAGAGCAACATGAACATTTTCTTGGACCTTTTTGAGCAATTTTATCTGGGCCATTTCCAGAAATGGTTCTGAGGGTTTCACAAATCCTCATTTCAAAATTAAATGAAATTTTAAACATGATGCACACATGACTAGCTAGCCTTGATCATACCAGAACTAGCAATGTGACACGGACACAGGCGCAGACATGTAGCAGGGACCCGTTCCAAGGATTCTTTTCAGATTAAGACCCTGCGTAAACCTTTTTTACTGTCTCTTGTTGATACACATCCCCTGGTTCCTTTTTTTGGTATAACCAAGTAGGAGGCCGGCGTCTTGGCATGTGGCCACGTTAGAATTTTGCGCGTACCTGGACACTAGGGGCTTATAACTAAGGGCGTTGTTCCGCCCGCCCTCATAAAGACCGAATACCTTAGGGAGTGTTCGGCGTCGCGAGTTTGGCTTATATGCATCAGCTCCAAATCATGTCTTTGGTAAAATGTAAGGTTGCCTGGCTCCTGTGTTTTGCTACCTTACGTTCCGCTCTATCGGCTAAGGCGGCACCAGGAGAACTACTGCGATTATTCCCCGGTTCGGCCAGGCGAGCACCTCAGTAGAGAAAGCCGAAAACTGACCATCATGATATAGCGTGAGACTGGTCAACCACTCGATGACTCAACGGAATCTTTATGATTCCTCCGCATTAACGAAGGGTCGTTTCCCGGCCAGGCACATACACGCCCCGAGTTCGGGCGAGCGCAGGCGCCACCAGGGGCTATATAAGTAGCCCCACTGTCAAACTCCTATGGCTAAATGAAAGTGTTAAAGCATTATAGTCCGATTGCCTTGTTCGCTGCGCTATCACCTCCTTTGTAGGACCAAGACGTTGGATCAAGTGTGAAAACGCGCCTTCTGCGAACACCCTCGCAATATTTGCGTGGGGGCTGAAGCCGACGACTGCCATCTTTCAGATTATATATACATCTATCTTAAACGGCCGCACAGGAGGTGTTACAATACTTGAAGGCACAAGTATAAAAAGCTTCTACAATTTATCAAAACATTGTTTTACAACAACATATGCTATCTGAACATAACATCCTTCGAGCACCGCGTCTCTATCACACGAGCGCCTTGAAGAACTTCCTGAAAATAGTGCTCGGCAGGTACTCGGCTTTCGTCCGAATCTCGGGATGCAACAACGATGGTCTCCATCTCTGCCCAGTATGTTTTGACTCGGGCAAGAGCCATCCGTGCACCCTCTATGCATGCTGACCTCTTCATCGCATCAATATGCGGCACCGCACCAAGGAAATGCTGCACCAAGTTGAAATAACTTTTCGGCTCTGGCCTCTCCGGCCACAGGTGGCTCATGACACACTTCATGGCAAGTCCGGACAACCTATTCAGCTCAGCCCATTCGGCCAGACAATCGGCTACGGACAGAGGACGCTCCGAATTATAGAACTGCGACCAGAAGAGCTTCTCCATGTCGCGATCTTCTTGATCTCAAAAGTGTTCGGTCGCATCCGCAGCACTCGCTGCCAAATCCAGATAGGTGTCCGCCGTACTCCAAATCCAATCTAGCGGAGCATGTTTAGGATCACAGAACTTCCTCCACAGCATAAAGGGCTTTCCAGCCGCGATCTCTCCGGCCTGACGCAGCTCCTCCTTCACAACTCTCATCGCAGAGCGAGCATCCTTGGTGTCGGCAACGACCTTCTCCAGGTCCATCTGTTCCGCCCGGTCTTCTTTTTTAAGAAGCTTGCAACGGTCAGCGGCGCTCTTCAGCTTCACGACCATCTCGGCCATTTCCTTCATGCTTCGGCAGTGAGAAGCCTGTCCGGCTTTCAGCTCTTCAATCGCCTTTCCGCCAGCCGCATCACTTTTTCTGGCTTGCTCCTTGGCTCGGGCAAGTTCCGCCCGAAGATTCTCCATGGCAATAGCACCATCTGCATCAAGCACACACATTGTAAGATACTGGCATAAAGCTCCTCTTACCAGGTGCCACCGGAGGAATTACATACCTTGCGCCTCGTCAAGCCGCCTGTTAACAAGTGCGATGTCGGCATCTGCCACGTCAAGTTGCCGCTTTAGCTCGGCAAATTCATCAGTCCGGCTGGCCGCCGGACACTTCGCCACCTACATATGGTGCTCCTCTGTGCGCCGTCACTGTTGACAACGCACATAGTCTCAGGGGCTACTATCTACATAGGGCGCATCTTGTTTATGCGCAACTGTCGCAAAAGTGTACATTATTTCACGTACCTCAAAACTTGTCAGTAAACTCCTGACGGCCCCGTGCAATCCACTCTTCGCGGATGAAATCCTCTCAATCACCATACTCATCAAGGCACGGTGCTCCTCTGAGATAGACGCTCGCCCTAGCAGATCCTCCAGCTCCTCCGACCGCGCATCGGACGGTGCCGGACTCGTCCGATGGCCCTTTTCGAAGGCCAGACGCGGATGGCTCTGGGGGCCCAGATGACTACCTTCCGGCCCTGCCGGATTCAGAGAAACCCTTCGCGACGATACCTCAGGGTCGCCCGCCTCGCTAGGCAGTATGGCAGGGGGAGGCGTTCCACTCTCCATCATCTCCGGAAGAAGGTCCCCCGAAGACGAGCTCTGCTGTGAAGGGCTGAGGTCCGAGCTACAAGATAAAATTTCGGTTACTTTCTCAGATATAAAGCAAGGATTTCTCTCTTCTCTTAAAAAGAAAACCTCTCTCTACTTACAGCTCGGTGAAGGGCTGATCCCCTTGAGGGTATAATTCGGCGGTGGTATCCCCCGTCGCAGGATCCTCTGACGAGGATTTCTTCCCCGGCTTTGAGGCCATGGTCTCCGGGTCTTCAGTGGCGGTCCTCTTATTCCCCTGAGGAGAGGAATTTTCGATTCCTCCCTTCCGAGCAACCCCGTTCGAGGAGGCCGTTTCCTTGTCCCCTCCCTTGCTTTCCTCCAAAGGCACAATCTTCAACATCCTGAACAGCAGGTGATCCGGTGTGGTCTTGGGGAGGGGAGACAGACACCTGATAAGCTTTGCTTTCGCTATCCACTCCTGTTTAAAGGACAGCTCTTTTAGGGGCAATTTTATGACAAATATACGGATAGCGAGTCCGGGCACAAGGCTACTTACTTGAGTATCCGAGCGATTGCAGTTCAGACCTGCGTCCTCGGTCAAGTCCGGACACGTTGCTTGTGATTCGAAGAACAATTTATACATCTCCGTGGGCGTTGCGCCCATGAAATGCTGGAGAGCTCGCGGTCCCTTCGGATTAAACTCCCACAGGCGAAGGGGGCGACGTTTGACGGGCAGGGTTCGGCGGATTAGCATGACCTGTGTCACTTTGACCAGGCTGAGGTCTCTTTCTAAGAGATCCCTGATGCGGCCCTGCAACAAGGGCACGTCCATGGACGGCCCCCAGTCTAGTCCTTTATTGACCCACGATGCTAGCTGTCGTGGGGGACCCGAGCGAAAGGAAGGTGGCGCCACCCACTTGGTGCCCCTGGGAGCGGTGATATAGAACCACTCTCGTTGCCATAAGCCGAGCTCCTCTTGAAAAGGGCCCTCGAGCCATGGAGCATCAGCATTCTTGCTTATAACAGCACCTCCGCACTCCGCGTGCCGTCCCTTGATCATCTTCGGCTCTACTTTGAAGGTCTTGAGCCATAATCCAAAGTGAGGAGTAACACGGAGGAAGTCTACACACACGATGATGAATGAGGAAATGTGGAGGATGGACTCCGGAGCTAAGTCGTGAAATTCCAACCCATAATAAAACATGAGCCCCCTCATGAAGAGATCTTGTCTGGAAGCCTAGCCCCCGACAAAAGTGAGACATGAACACCACGCTCTCACCAGGCTTGGGAGTGGGAATGGCCTGCCCTTGAGCAGGCAACCTATGCGAGATTTCGTCGGTCAAGAACCTGGCCTCTCTCAGCTTTAGCACGTCCTCCTCCGTAATGGAGGAAGGCATCCATCGGCCTCGAAGGTCGGAATCGGACATTGTCGAAGGTCCGAAGCGCCTGAAATCTGGAGCCTTGGGTGTTGGAACTCGAGGCGAAGGGCGAACTCGTTTGAGATTGAAAGGAGTAAGGCCTTGGTCTCTTTATAAGAGGTTGAATACCAAGGGCCCTCCCTGTAACCGTTTGGGACTCGCCTTTAATCGGGAAAACATGCCAACAGGCATGATTGGGTTACCCACGTCCGTATTGATGAGAATCCCATAAATAAAGGGGACACGATCTCTGCTTCCATGGGACGTGCCAAGGAAACCGCCTCGCCAAACACGCTGAGGTGGGACAGTAAAAATGATTCGAATAAAGGCTTGGCCGTAGCATGATATCACGCTACGGAATACGTCAGCAGATTAGATTTGTGTGAATATTATTCTCTCTATGGCAATATGTGGAAACTTATTATCTAGAGCCGGACACTATCCTTTGTGTTCAAAATCTTCTATGAAGTACTTGGAGGAGGAACCCGCCTTGCAATGCTGAAGACAATATGCGCACCGGACTCATCATCATTGAAGCCTGGTTCAGGGGCTAGTGCAGGAGTCCTGTATTAGGGGGTGTCCGGATAGCCAGACTATACCTTCAGCCGGACTCCTGGACTATGAAGATACAAGATTGAAGACTTCGTCCCGTGTACGGATGGGACTTTCCTTGGCGTGGAAGGCAAGCTTCGCGATGCGGATATGTAGATCTCCTACCATTGTAACCGACTATGTGTAACCCTAACCCTCTCCAGTGTCTATATAAACCGAAGGGTTTTAGTCCGTAGGACAGAACAACAATCATACCATAGGCTAGCTTCTAGGGTTTAGCCTCCTTGATCTCGTGGTAGATCTACTCTTGTACTACCCATATCATCAATATTAATCAAGCAGGAGTAGGGTTTTACCTCCATCGAGAGGGCCCGAACCTGGGTAAAAACATCGTGTCCCTCGTCTCCTGTTACCATCCGCCTAGATGCACAGTTCGGGACCCCCTACCCAAGATCCGCCGGTTTTGACACCGACACCCCCTAATCCAGGACTCCCTCAGGGTGCGCCGCTTCCACCCGTGGCCCCTGTCCATCCAGGTGTGCCGGATAACCTGATGTACGCGCTACGTGGCGCGTCCGTCGTGGACGAGCACCATGTCCTTATGGGTGCGGTGATCGAGAAGGTTCAGTCCGCCAAGAGTGGACTGAACGAAGCCTGCAGCAACCTGTTAATAGGTTTCGAGGTAAGTGACAAAGAAAGAGAAAAAACCCATGTAGTCAGTAGCCCCTGAGACACTGTCTGGTGCTCGGCGAGAAGAACCGGACAAAGGATCAATCTTTTATTGTAGGAGACTAACGTGATATGTATGCACAAGCAGGTGTCGCTATTGGCCGCAACCTCGCATGTTGCCGAAGTCTCTGAACTGAGGCAGAGGCTAGAGCAGACCGAGAGCGAGCTCGGCGAGGTTAAGGTTCGGCTCCAGGAGCAGCAAGGTGAGTAACGACTTACTGTGTATTCAGAAAGCATAGGCGCCGTGTATTGACTGTATTGTCATAATATGTGCTGGATCCGCGACCGAGGTTGTCGGTGTCAAAACCGGCGGATCTCGGGTAGGGGGTCCCGAACTGTGTGTCTAGGCGGATGGTAACAGGAGACAGGGACATAATGTTTTACCCAGGTTCGAGCCCTCTTGATGGAGGTAAAACCCTACGTCCTGCTTGATTACTATTGATGATATGGGTAGTACAAGAGTAGATCTACCACGAGATCAAGGAGGCGAAACCCTAGAAGCTAGCCTATGGTATGATTGTTGTATGTTGGGGTTGTCCTAAGGACTAAAACCCTCCGGTTTATATAGACACCGGAGAGGGTTAGGGTTACACAAAGTCGGTTACAATGGTAGGAGATCTGAATATCCGCATCGCCAAGCTTGCCTTCCACGCCAAGGAAAGTCCCATCCGGACATGGGACGAAGTCTTCAATCTTGTATCTTCATAGTCCAGGAGTCCGGCTACCCGGACACCCCCTAATCCAGGACTCCCTCAGTAGCCCCCGAACCAGGCTTCAATGACGAGTCCGGCGCACAGATTGTCTTCGGCATTGCAAGGCGGGTTCTTCTCCAAATTCCGTGTACCTGTTGAATAATGTCTGGTTTTCGTAATATAGCGCTCCTTGGCTTCTACGCCCAATAATGGCCGTCTTCCACGTGTCAAACGAATTGGAAAAGTCTAGGTGTTTTTATATTTACACCCCTAGCCGCGTAAATGAGCTACCTATTTAAAGGGATGAGGATTTAGATCCAAACCACACCTTCTCCCCTTTGTGAGTGTTCATCAGAGTGCATCCGACAAAGGTCCATTCTACCATGGCCAACCGTCACAACTCCTCCTCTCGCCCTTCCAGCCCTAAGCCTAGAGATTGGGAGAGATGCTCCATCCCGCATAGCGAGCTAGTGTCGCTCCAAACCAAGGGATTTCTCCCCCTGGCCTATATGGTCCCAGTTCGAGCCGGACTTGCCATCTATAATGGCGGAGAGCAAGCGGAGCGTGCCCGCAATCCCTCCAAGGGAGAGCAGGTATGCCTTGTCCCTTATTTAATAAGAGGCCTCGGATTTCCAATTCATCCGTTTCTCCGGGGGCTCCTGGAGTTCTATGGTCTCCAACTGCACAACCTCATGCCTGCCTCCATATTGCATATCGCGGGCTTCGTAGCCCTTTGCGAGCTGTTCTTGGGTGTTGAGGCTCATTTCGCGCTGTGGAAGAGGCTATTTTGCCTGGTGCCCCGTTCTCAGGAGGGGTCAATATATGAAGTGGGCGGAGCCGAAGTGTGGCGCATCGCCGGGACCGGATATCTATTCGGAACCCCGAAGAAAGCGTCCGAGGACTGGCCTTCAGAATGGTTTTATATGGAGGATGTTCCACTACCGGATCCTATCCGTATCGGCCTCCCTGAATTCAACAGTGCTCCCCTAAAGAAACGCTTAAGCTGGTGTCCACGGAGCTCTCAGAGAGAAAGTGACAGGGACGTCCTTTACCTAATGGGCCGGATAAGACTATTGGCTCATTCCGGACTAACCATGATTAGAGTCATGGCCGTATGCATCATGCGGGGGGTGCAGCCGCTTCAGTATAGAGGCCACCCCATGTGGGATTTTAACGGGGAGGATGATGCCACTCGTTATGGTCGTAAGGGGCCGGACTCAGCTGCCCCTCTAGTAAAGATCTTGTCCTCTTTGTACAAGGGAGAAGAGGAGGAATTCCTCCAGGTCAACCCACAGGGTGGATTTACTATGTACAACCCTCCAAGTTGGGTAAGCGGACAATCTTGCTTGCCCATCCGTTTTATATTCCCATGATTAAATATATAGTCTAACGACTCCAACGCAGGAACTGCGTCAGGAAGTAAAGGATATAAACAGCCGTCCTCCACAGCCCGACGATCCTGAACGGTCCCTCGATCCTGCCTCCAAAGAGGATCCAGACATATCTGTGGAGCTGATTGACGGGGTGTTTTATTAGCTGAAAAAGGACAATACCTTGGTGCCTGTCGGTGTCAAAACCGGTGGATCTCGGGTAGGGGGTCCCGAACTGTGCGTCTAGGCGGATGGTAACAGGAGACGAGGGACACAATGTTTTACCCAGGTTCGGGCCCTCTTGATGGAGGTAAAACCCTACGTCCTGCTTGATTAATATTGATGATATGGGTAGTACAACAGTAGATCTACCACGAGATCAAGGAGCATAAACCCTAGAAGCTAGCCTAAGGTATGATTGTTGTATGTTGAGGTTGTCCTACGGACTAAAACCCGCCGATTTATATAGACACCGGAGAGGGTTAGGGTTACACAAACTCGGTTACAATGGTAGGAGATCTGAATATCCGCATCGCCAAGCTTGCCTTCCACGCCAAGGAAAGTCCCATCCGGACACGGGAGGAAGCCTTCAATCTTGTATCTTCATAGTCCAGGAGTCGGGCTGAAGGCATAGTCCGGCTACCCGGACACCCCCTAATCCAGGACTCCCTCAGTAGCCCTGAACCAGGCTTCAATGACGACGAGTCCGGCGCGCAGATTGTCTTCAGCATTGCAAGGCGGGTTCCTCCTCCAAGTTCTTCATAAAAGATGGTAAACACTAAGGGTAGTGTCCGGCTATGCAAAATAAGTTTCCACATATTGCCATAGAGAGAATAATATTAACACAAGTCTAATCTGCTGACGTATTCCGTAGCATGACATCACGCTGCGGCCCAGTCCTTCATTTGAATCGTTTTTACTTCCCCATGTCAGCGTACGTTGCGAGGCAGTTTCCTTGGCACGTCTTGTCAAAGCAGAGATCGTGTCCCCTTTATTTACGGGATTCTCATCAATACGGACGTGGGTAACCCAATCGTGCCCGTTAGCATGTTTTCTCGATTAAAGGCGAGTCCCAAACGGTTACGGGGAGGGCCCTTGGTATTCAACCTCTTATAAAGAGACTAAGGCCTTACTCCTTTCTTTCAATCTCAAACGAGTTCGCCCGTCGCCTCGAGTTCCAACACCCTAGGCTCTAGATTTCAGGCGCTTCGGACCTTCGACAATGTCCGGTTCTGACCTTCAAGGCCGATGGATGCCCTCCTCCGTCACGGAGGAGGACGTGCTAAAGTAGAGAGAGGCCAAGTTCTTGACCGGCGAAATTTCGCATAGGCTGCCTGCTCAAGGGCAGGCTATTCCCAGTCCCCAGCCTGGTGAGAGCGTGGTGTTCGAGTCTCACTTCCTTCGAGGGTTAGGCATCCCAATGGATCCCTTCATGAGGGGGCTGATGTTCTATTATGGGCTGGAATTCCACGACTTAGCTCCGGTGTCCATCCTCCATGTTTCCTCATTCATCGTCGAGTGTGAAGCGTTCCTCCGTGTTACTCCTCACTTCGGATTATGTCTCAAGACCTTTAAGGTAGAGCCGAAGATGATTGAGGGACGGTACGTAGAGTGCGGAGGCGCTGTTATAAGCAAGAATGCTGATGCTCCATGGCCCGAGGGCCCTTTTCAAGAGGAGCTCAGCTTATGGCAACGAGAGTGGTTCTATATCGCCGCTCCCAGGGGCACCAAGTGGGTGGCGCCGCCTGCCTTTCGCTCGGGTCCCCCAAAGCAGCTAGGGTCGTGGGTCAACAAAGGCCTAGATTGGGGGCCACCCCAGGACGTGCCTTTGTTGTAGGGCCGCATCAGGGATCTCTTAGAAAGAGGTCTCAGCCTGGTCAAAGTGACGCAAGTCATGCTGATCCACCGAACACTGCCCGGCAAACGCCGCCCCCTTCGTCTATGGGAGTTTAATCCGGAGGGACCGCGACCTCTCCAGCACTTTATGGGTGCAACGCCCGCGGAGATGTATAAATTGTTCTTCGGATCACAAGCAATGTGTCCGGATTTGACCAAGTACACAGGTCTGAGCTGCAATCGCCCGGATACTCAAGTAAGTAGCCTTGTGCCCGGACTCGTTATCCATATATTTGTCATAAACTTGCCCCTAAAAGAGCTGTCCCTTTAAACAGGAGTGGATAGTGAAAGCAAAGCTGATAAGGTGTCCGGCTCCCCTCCCTGAGACCAGGCCGGATTCCGTCCTAGTCAGGATGTTGAAGAATGTGCCTTTGAAGGAAAGTGAGGGAGGGGACAAGGGAACTACGACCTCCTCAAAGGAGGCTGTTCGGAGGGAAAGAACCGAAAATTCTTCTCCTCCGGGGAAGAAAAGGACCGCCCCTAAAGACTCGGAGACCATGGCCTCAAAGCGGGGGGAAAAATCCTCCTCAGAGGGTCCTACGCTGGGGGGTACCTCGGCCAAATTATGCCCTCGAGGACACCAGCCCTCCAGCAAGCCATAAGTGGAGAAAGATTTTCTTTTCAAGAGATGGGGGAAACCCTTGCTATATGTCTAAGAAGATTAACCGAAATTTTACCTTGTAGCTCGGACCTCGACCCTTCTCAGCAGAGCTCGTCTTTGGGGGACCTTCTTCCAGAGATGATGGAGAGCAGAATGCCTCCCCCTGCCGCACCACCTGGTGAGGCGGGCGACCCTGAGGTGTCGTTGCGGAGGATTTCTCCAAATCCGGCAGGGGCGGAAGATAGCTATGTGGCCCCCCAAGGTTCTCCGCGTCCGGCCTTCGAAAGAGGCCATAGGACAAGTCCGGCACCATCTAGTGCTCGGCCAGAGGAGCTGAAGAATCTGCTGGGACGAGCTTCTATCTTAGAGGAGCACCATGCATTGATGGGCACGGTGATTGAAAGGATTTCGTCCGCGGAAAGCAGATTGCACGAGGCCGTCAGAAGTTTACTGACGGGTTTTGAGGTACGTTAGATAATGTACACTTTTATCAGTTGCGCATAAATAAGATGCGCCCTGTGTAGATAGTAGCCCTGAGACTCTGTGTGTTGTCAGAAGTGACGGTGCACAGAGGATCATAATCCCAGGTCTAAAATGTCGCCTTTGAATGTAGGTGGCGAAGTGTCCGGAATCCAGTCGAACTAATGATTTTGCCGAGCTAAAGCGACAACTTGATGTGGCAGATGCCAACATTGCGCTCGTCAACAACTGGCTTGATGAAGCTCAAGGTATGTAATTCCTCGGACGGCACCTGGTAAGAGGTGCTTTATGCCAGTATCTTACAATGTGTGTTCTTTGACACAGATGGTGCGGCCGCCGTGGAGAGTCTTCGGGCGGAACTTGCCCGAGCTAAGGAACAAGCCAGAAAAAGTGATGCGGCTGCCGAGAAGGCCCTTGAAGAGCTGAGAGCCGAACAGGCTGCTCACTGCCGGAGCAAAAAAGAGATGGCCGAGATGGCCGTGAAGCTAAAAAGCGCTGCCGACCATTGCAAGCTTCTTAAGAAAGAAGACCGGGCGAGACAGACGGACTTAGAGAAGGCCATTGCTGATGCCAAGGACGCTCGCTCTGCGATGAGAGCTGCGAAGGAGGAGCTGCGTCAGGCCGGAGAGATTGTGGCTAGAAAGCCCTTTATGCTGCGAAGGAAGTTTTGTGATCCGAAGTTTGCTCCGTTGGACAGGATGTGGAGTGTGACGGACACCTATCTGGATTTGGCAGCGAGTGCTGCTGATGCGCCCGAACACTTTCGAGGTCAGGAAGATCGCGAGGTGGAAAAACTTTTCTGGTCGCAGTTCCACAATCCAGCGCGTCCACTATCGGTGGACAATCGTCTGGCTCAATGGGCCGAACTGAATAGGATGTCTGGACTCGCCATGAGGTGCGTCATAAGTCATCTGTGGCCGGGGAAATCGGAGCCGAAGAGTTATTTCAGCTTGGTGCAGCAGTTCCTTGGTGCGGTGCCGCGTATTAATGCAATTAAGAGGTCAGCATGCATAGAGGGTGCGCGGATGGCTCTTGCCCGTGTCAAGACATACTGGGCGGAAATGGAGACCATAGCTGTTGCATCCCGAGATTCGGACGTAAGCCGAGTACCTGCCGAGCACTATTTTCAGGAAGTTTTGGCAGGCGCTCGTGTAATAGAGTCGCAGTGCTCGAAGGATGCTATGTTCGAATAGCATGTACAATTGTAAGACGTTAGTTTGATAAATTATAGGAACTTTTTATACTTGTTCCTGCAAGTATTGTAACACCTCCTGTGCGACCATTTAAAATATATAGAATCTGAAAGATGGCAGTCGTCGGCTTCAGCCCCCACGCAGATAATACGGGGGTGTTCGCAAAAGGCACATTTTCACACTTGATCCAATGTCTTGGTCCTACAAAGGAGGTGATAGCGCAGCGAACTAGGCAATCGGACTATAATGCTTTATCACTTTCACCTAGCCATAGGAGCTTGACAGTGGGACTATTTTGATAGCCCCTGGTGGCAACTGCGCTCGCCCGAGTTCGGGGCGCGTGTGTGCCTGGCCGGGAAACGGCCCTTCGTTAATGCGGAGGAATCCTATAGATTCCAAAGAGTCATCGAGTGGTTGACTAGTCTCACGCTATATCATGACAGTCAGTTTTCGGCTTTCTCTAATTAGGTGCTCGCCTGGCCGAACCGGGGCACAATCGCAGTAGTTCTCCTGGTGCCGCCTTAGCCGATAGAGCGGAACGTAAGGCAGCCGAACACAGGAGCCGGGCAACCCAACATTTGACCAAAGACATGATTCGGAGCTGATGCATATAAGGCCAAACTCGCGACGCCGAACACTCCCTAAGGTATTCAGTATTTATGAGAGCGGGCGAGGCAACGCTCTTAGGTATAAGCCCCTAGTGTCTAGGTACGAGCAGAAATTCTGACGTGGCCACATGCCAAGACGCCAGCCTCCTCCTTGGTTATACTACAGAGAACCAGGGGATGTGTGTCAACAAGAGACAGTAAAAAAGGTTTACGCAGGGTCTTAATCTGAAAAGAATCCTTGTAACGGGTCCCTGCTGCACATCTGCGCCTATGTCTCCGTTGTGCCGTATCCTGGACGGGCGCAGCACGATATTCATCTGTAAAAGAGAGGAACTAAGTTGAAAAAAGGTCGTGCTGAACAAAAGTTATGTTAAATAAACAAAGTATAAAGTAAAATATGTAAAATTGAGCTTCATTGTCTCTTATTTTATATGTGCGGAGCCCCTAGGGCAGGGGTATATGGCCACTAAGCCTTTATCAATGATACTTTTGTGCCGGACTCGTCTATCCGTGTCCGTGGTCTTAATGACCTGTTCAGATGTTTTGGCTGGTGAAGCCATGTTATTGCAGGGTTGTTAAAGTGGCCGCACAATCCTCCGCTCGGGGGAGGCGCACTCAGTGCTTCCCCTTCAAAGAGATGATGCCTCGTGGACCAGGCATCTTAAGCGTAAGAGATGCATAATGCGGTATTACGTTAAAGCGGGCGAAAGCTTCGCGTCCCAGCAGTGCTTGATAGCGACTTGAGAATGGGACGATGTGGAAAGTCAGCTTTTCGCGGCGGAAGTTATCGGTAGAGCCGAATATAACTTCGGGCCGGAGAAAACCCATGCAATGGGTGTCCGGGCCTGGCGTTACCCCTTGAAAGGAGGTTTTGCTGTGGCGAATTCTTGCTGGGTCTATCCCCATGTGGTGGATTGTGTCCTGATATATCAGGTTTAGTCCACTACCGCCGTCCATCAAGACATTTGTAAGCTGGAGTCCGTCAATTATTGGATTGAGTACCAAGGCAGTCCAGCCTGCGTTCCTGATACTTCTAGAATAGTCCAGATGATCGAAGATGATTGGTTTTGACAACCAGTGGCGAGACTCCTTTGGGATAGGCCGTATGGCGCGTACCTTTATGGGTGCCGCACGTTTTGTTATGTGAAGTAAGTTTACTCTTTTTACTTCTTGTGGGAAATTCTTTTGTTTCCTGGTGCTCTGCTTTTGGGATTCGTCATCGTCTTCGCTTGGTGTGTCGAGCCCCTTGTGTTCGGCGTTGAGTCTGCCGGATTGTTTGAAAACCCAACAATCTCTGTGGGTATGGTTAGCAGGCTTCCCGGGAGTACTATGTATTTGACATATCCTGTCCAAGATTTTGTTTAGGTTGGATAAATCATCTCTGTTATCCTGGAGGGGCGGCTTTTTCTGATTCTGCCGTGAGCTTTTGAATCCGGCGTTGACTGCCGTGCTCTTCGGACTGTTTTCCTTGGTCCGGCGACGATCCTTGTTGCGTCGCGGTTTTCCGTTTCCATCCCTAGTTTCGGATGTACTTGGGTCGCTGGTGCTACATCTTGCCAACCAGCTGTCCTCTCCTGCGCAAAAGCGGGTCATGAGGCTTGTTAATGCGGCCATTGTTCTTGGCTTTTCTTGGCCGAGGTGTCTGGCGAGCCATTCGTCTCGAACGTTGTGCCTGAAAGCTGCTAGGGCTTCGGCGTCCGGACAGTCGACTATCTGATTCTTCTTAGTAAGAAATCTATTCCAGAACTGCCGAGCTGACTCTCCGGGCTGTTGTGTTATGTGACTGAGATCGTCTGCATCCGGAGGGCGGACATAGGTCCCTTGAAAATTTGCTCGGAAAGCGTCCTCGAGCTCTTCCCAACTTCCAATTGTGTTTTCAGGAAGGCTTTTAAGCCAATGCCGGGCTGGCCCTTTAAGCTTGAGGGGTAAGTATTTGATGGCGTGGAGGTCATCTCCTCTAGCCATATGTATGTGGAGGATATAATCCTCGATCCAGACTCCAGGGTCTGTTGTTCCATCATATGCCTCTATGTTTACGGGTTTGAATCCCGCTGGAAATTCATAATCCAGGACCTCATCGGTGAAACATAGGGGGTGTGCGGCGCCCCTGTATTTGGGTGTGCCGGATTCGGATACTGGCTTTATTGCATTGCTTACGAGAGCTTGCTTTCTTGGCCCATAAATGGACCTGGCTGGGCCATCTTTTTGATGCGAATCCTTAAGTGGGTCGCATGCCGGCTTAAGTGCGGCATCGCTTGCCGCTTTATGCTGGCCATGGGGTCGTCTATCCGACCGGGTGGCTTTCTTATTTTTGAATGCGAGGGTTCTAAGGCCTCTTCGTCGAATTCGGGCAGTAGCTTTCGCTTCGGATAGCTTTTAGTGTGGCGACTGCCGCCGTATTTGTCTGCGGTATTGATTACTTTACTCCATCTGATTCTGAATGCTTCTTCCGCAGTTTTTAGCTTCCGCTTCTGCTTTTTTAGGCTGCGTGCGGTTGCAACGAGCCTTTTGTGGAGGTTCTTCTGCTCCGTGGGCTTATCCGGCGTAAGGTCGTTCGGAATGCCATTTTTGCCGGGGGAGGGTTGTTCGGTTTCTTTATCCGGGTTGCCCTGTTCGGACAGTTGCTCTAAGGACTGCTCGTCGTCCGTCGGCTCATCCTGCTCTACGGCTGGGTCTGTATCGAGGCGGGGCTTGGGCTGGCGTTTACGCCGACGCTTTGATTTTTTTTCGAGAGATCGGTCCCTCGTTCCATCCCCGTGTTCCTCGTTGTTGTTTCCTTTAGGGGTATCCACCATGTACACATCATGAGATGAGGTGGCTGTCCAATGCCCTATATGTGTTGGTTCATATTTGTCTCCTGCATCGTCGTCCATGCCATCGATGTCTTCGGAGTCGAAGTTGAGCACGTCGTTTAAATTATTGACGGTGGCTACCAAATGGGTGGTGGGTGGGTTTTGAATTTCTTCATCATCCGTATCCCATCCTTGCTGACCGTAGTCCGGCCAGGGCTCTCCTGATAAAGAGAGAGACTTTAGTGACTTCAGGATGTCGCCGAAGGGCGAGTGCTGAAAGATGTTTGCGGCGGTGAACTCCATGATCGGCGCCCAATCGGATTCGATTGGCAGGCGCATGGATGGTTTAGAGTCCGGAGAGGAATCCGGCTCCTCGGAGTCACGGGTCATGCGGAGTGCGGGGCTGGTGTTCGGCTCGATCGCCTTTGAGATCGCAGCCCCTGAGGTGGTGTCCAACCACTCATCCTCGATCGGCGTGGTAGGCTCCGAATTAAGGGTCAGAACCAATGCGCGTGCGGCCTCCAAGACACTGTTCGGCGGCAGAGCTAGATCATGCCCATCGAGACAGTGCGGCGCGCTTGGCTGTGGCTCGAATCCGTCGAAGATCAAGTCCCCGCGGATGTCAGCCGTGTAGTTTAAACTTCCAAATCTGACCTGATGGCTAGGGGCATAGCTTTCGATCTGCTCCAGGTGGCCAAGCGAATTGGCCCGCAATGCGAAGCTGCCAAGGACGAAGATCTGTCCGGGGAGAAAAGTCTCACCCTGGACCGCATCGTTGTTGATGATCAAAGTAGCCATCGGGCCTAAAAGCGACGACACAGAGGAACTCTCAATGAAAGCACCAATGTCGGTGTCAAAACCGGCGGATCTCGGGTAGGGGGTCCCGAACTGTGCGTCTAGGAGGATGGTAACAGGAGACAAGGGACACAATGTTTTACCCAGGTTCGGGCCCTCTTGATGGAGGTAAAACCCTACGTCCTGCTTGATTAATATTGATGATATGGGTAGTACAAGAGTAGATCTACCACGAGATCAAGGAGGCTAAACCCTAGAAGCTAGCCTATGGTATGATTGTTGTATGTTGAGGTTGTCCTACGGACTAAAACCCTCCGGTTTATATAGACACCGGAGTGGGTTAGGGTTACACAAAGTCGGCTACAATGGTAGGATATCTGAATATCCGCATCGCCAAGCTTGCCTTCCACGCCAAGGAAAGTCCCATCCGGACACGGGACAAAGTCTTCAATCTTGTATCTTCATAGTCCAGCAGTCCGGCTGAAGGCATAGTCCAGCTACCCGGACACCCCCTAATCCAGGACTCCCTCAGTGGCCATTACGGCCGATTACCCAGGGTTAATCCCGGCCTCCCAGGTAACTGAGACCGGAGTCCCATCACCTTGGAAAGGGATCCATCCTCACGTGTTTTCAGTTTTCCTAACAACAACCGTGTTTTGCAGGGGAGGTTCCTGAGGCGGGAGGCCGAGCCTGCGGCGTCTAGCCAACGAGGGGCCGTGGGGCTCCGTGGGGTAAAAAGAAGTGTAGTCCGGACTGAGGCGTCGGCGCAAAGGTATAGCGTGCCTTCTTATTCCCAGGTGTTATTCCCTCAAGGCATATTAACACTCGTGCTCTGTTCAGGACAAAGAGACCTCGCTGGACTATATCCAGAGAGGCTGCCAATCGCGCCTCCACCAGCCAGGCCCCACAGCCCGGTCCGGAGGCGGAGGTGAACACGAGGCGCGCACAGGACGCTCCTCCGACAAAGGATGCGGACAGGCTGTCTGCCACCCATTCAGAGGTGGAGAGTGCCATGAACCACCGACGCCGGCGGACAATTCTTTGCGACGCTTGTTTCTCCCAAGAGGCGCTGGATGCCTTCAATTCGGGAGATGCGTATCTCCGTGCCGCTCAAAATGGTCTAGCCAGAGCCACGGAGCAATATGTAAAAGACATACGGGTGAGAAAATTTGATAGTTATATGTATCAGTAGCCCCCGAGACTTGAAACAGTTAGAATAGCTGATTCAAGGATCATGTAACATGCAGGTTCTTTCAGAGAAGAACACCTCCCAGGAGCTAAAAGAGTGCAAAGCCCAACTTGAGGCCGCACTAGCCGCGACAGGGGAGCCCAAGGAGACCCCCTCTGGTAATATATGCTTCAAAAAGATGAGTATTATGCGAAATGCGGCGTATGTGCTAATCTGACAAATGAAATTGCAGATGGCGCCGGACTGGATCCGGAAAAGCAACAACTTCTACGCCAGTTAAAGGCTGGTGAGAGCGTGCTGACAAAGGTGAGGCGGGAGAAGAATGATCTTCAGGATGCCAACACCAAGCTGGACGTTGAACTAAAAGATGTTCGTGCCCAGCTGTCAGACTCCACTAAGGAGAAACAGCGGCTTCGACGCGGCATATTTAGTAAGTGCTTAAGCGAACTCTGAAAAAGGAGTTCGGCGAGGAAGTCGACTAACAGAGTTATGTCTGTAGGTATGCTAACAGGTCGTCCTGCAGAGGAGATGCCCAGTTCTACGGGTGACCTTCTTCCCGAGCTCTCGCAACTGCACGAGCGAGTTCGGCAAGCGATGCAAGGCGTTGCCCATGCCTTATGGCCTTCCCTCTCCATGCCCAAGGGCCTTGGAGAGCTTGTAGAGAGGCTGAAGGGAGCGTGGCGGCGCTTCCGGTTGTGGAAGATATCGGCCTGCCGTCAAGGTGCTAGGGAGGCCTGGGCCATGGTGAAGACGCGGTACACAAAGGCTGACCCAAACCACATGGCCAAGGTCAGACCTGTGGGGCCCGATGGGAAGGAGATCCCCGTAAGCTTAGTGTATGGCCAAGTAGAATTGGCCGCAAAGTATTCCCAGCAGGACTGTAAGTTAGACAGCCTGTTGGATGGTATTGAAGAGGAATACAATCAGTCATAATGACTATGTAATTTGACATGTGTAATGCCTTCTAGCCGGATTGTAGATCGTTTGTCGTTGCCGACCTTTTCGCTTTGACCTCGGGACCTGACGGTCCGGAGTGTGTCCGAATACCCTTGCGGTTATATAAGAACCGGGGTATGCATGGAGACCAGGCGTAGGGGTCATTAGTGCTTTATCAGACAAGTTCCCAACTAGTTATGTTATATTACATGGTTAGTAAGAAACATCTTCTAGAGAGAATAGTTCCGTTAGGGGTTCCTTTCTCTGGGAGGCATGCCCTAAAGTGCATGTCCGGACTGCGAACACAGAAAAAAGCATCTGGGGGCACATAAATAAGTAAAAAAGGTCATCTTTAGTTCACCGACCGAATATTCCCTTAAGAACGCTAGCTTTCGGCTTCACCTAGTCTGAGGTACACATTCGGTTGGCCCGGCAGTAACAATCGCAGAGGTGCTCCCTTTACCACCTAGCCAAACAATCGGGAACGTAGGGGTAAGCACAGGAGCCAGGCAACCCAGCTTGGCCAAAACTTAAGTCATATCGATGCATATAATGGTGAATAAAAGGTACATGTGGAAGTTTGAAACATGTGTTGGGCATGAAGCCCGTATAAATAAGCTTCTGTTAAAGAAGCCCCCAGGTTTAGTGAGCGTGGGTGGCGCGTCACTTGATGAGACTTTAAGGGCTATTAGAGAGAAAAAGGGGGAGGAGAGAAATGTAAGACAGAAAATGTAAAAAATGGACAGAGGAAGGAGACAAACACAGAGTCCGGCACTAGGCATAGAATCGTCGGAGACGGGCTGCGTTCCATGGGTTCGGCTTGAGTTGGTTATCCGATGCATCTCGCAGTTGGTATGCTCCACCAGTCAGGACTTGGTCGATTATGAAGGGACCTTCCCACTTGGGCTTTAGTTTGTCCCTTTTCTTGTCCATCGGGCATAGAACTAGTTCGCCAACATTGTAATTTTTGGCCTGTACTTCTCTGCTTTGATATCTTCGAGCCTGCTGTTGATAGAATGCGGAACGGGCTTTTGCCACATCACGCTCCTCCTCCACGGTGTCCAAACTGTCCTGTCAATCGAGTTCGGCTTCTCTTTCTTCGTACATGCGCACTCGAGGTGAGTCATGAATTATGTCGCAAGGAAAAACGGCCTCTGCGCCGTACACCATGAAGAATGGTGTGTATCCGGTGGTGCGATTCGGCATGGTCCGCATCCCCCAGAGTACGGAGTCGAGCTCCTCTACCCAGTGCGTGTTGGATTCCTTGAGGGACCGCACTAATCTGGGTTTGATGCCGCTCATAATAAGACCATTTGCATGTTCGACCTGGCCCTTAGTTTGTGGGTGATAGACGGAGGTATAATCGAGCTTGATGCCCATGTTTTTGCACCAGAGTTTTACCTCATCGGCCGTAAAGTTCGTGCCGTTATCAGTGATGATGATGTGGGGGACGCCGTAATGGTGTACGACCCCGAATATGAAGTCTATCACCGGTCCGGATTCGGCCGTCTTAACAGGCTTGCCTTCGATCCATTTGGTGAACTTGTCCACCATGACCAGTAACTATTTTTTCTTGTGGGTTCCACCTTTAAGGGGTCCAACCATGTCAAGCCCCCAGACCGCGAAAGGCCAAGTGATGGGGATAGTTTGGAGGGCGGTGGGTGGCATATGGCTTTGGTTTGCAAAAAGCTGGCAATCGATGCATCGTTGGACCAAGTCCTGAGCGTCTGTCCGGGCCGTCGGCCAATAAAAGCCTGTACGGAAAGCCTTTCTTACAAGGGACCGAGCTGTAGCGTGATGACCACCAAGTCCGGCATGAATTTCAGCCAGCAAGTTCCGCCCTTCGTCTTCGGAGATGCACCTTTGAAGGACTCTGATAGTGCTTTTCTTATAAAGTTCTCCCTCATGGACTTTATAGGCCTTAGATCGCCGCACTATGCAGCGTGCCTCATTTTGGTCCTCTAGGAGCTCCTGCCTAGTAAGGTAGGCTAGGAATGGTTCTGTCCACGGGGCGATGACGGCCATTATTACGTGGGCTGAAGTTGTAGTTTCATTGGCAGAGCCTCCGATTATGTCAGATTGTTAGGTGTCGGACAGTGCGGTTGGGTCCGGGCTGTTATTACCAGGTTCGCCTTCCCATACTATGGATGGCTTGAACAACCTTTCCAAGAAGATGTTGGGGGGGACTACATCGCGCTTTGCGCTGATGCATGCCAGGACGTCTGCCGCCTGATTGTTTTCCCGGGATATGAGGTGAAATTCGAGCCCCTCGAACCAAGCTGACATTTTTAAGACGGTGTTGCGGTAAGCTGCCATTTTTGGATCCTTGGCATCAAAGTCTCCATTTATTTGGGATATCGCGAGGTTCAAATCCCCGCGCACCTCTAGGCATTGAATGCCCATGGATACTGCCATCCAGAGACCATGTAAACGGGCCTCATATTTAGCTGCATTGTTGGAGTCCGTGTACATAATCTGGAGTACATATTGAATTGTGTCTCCTGTGGGGGATGTCAAAACGACGTCGGCCCCTAGTCCAGCTAACATTTTGGAGCCGTCGAAATGCATGATCCAGTTTTATTATGTGCCGTACTCTTTAGGGAGTTCGGCCTCTGTCCATTCTGCGACGAAGTCAGCCAAAACTTGCGACTTGATAGCTCGCCATGGCTTATAAGTTATGTCGAACGGGAGGAGCTCGATGGCCCATTTTGCAATCCGGCCCGTTGCATCGCGATTGTTTATGATGTCGTTGAGTGGTACTTCTGATGTTACTGTTATAGAACACTCTTGAAAGTAGTGTCGTAGCTTCCGGGATGCCATGAATACCGCGTATGCAATCTTTTGATAATGCGGGTACCGTCATTTGCATGGAGTGAGGACAGTGGACACGTAATAGACCGGCTTTTGAATGGGGAATTTGTGTCCGTCCATTTCTCGCTCGACGACGAGCACTACGCTGACAACCTGGTGGGTTGCAGCAATGTACAATAGCACTGGTTCGCCGATATTTGGCGCGGCCAGGACTGGGTTTCTTGCCAATATGGCTTTTATTTCGTTGAGTCCGGCCGTGGCGTCATCCGTCCACTCGAAGTGTTCAGTGCGTCGAAGGAGGCGATAAAGGGGGAGTGCCTTTTCTCCCAAGTGGGAGATGAAGCGGCTTAGAGCCGGCACGCATCCGGTTAATTTTCGTATTTGTTTGAGGTCCTTTGGGATATCCAATTGCGACAAAGCTCGGATCTTGGCTGGATTTGCTTCAATTCCTCTGCCAGATACGATGAAGCCTAAGAGCTTTCCCACTAGAACGCCGAAAACGCATTTTTCCGGGTTGAGCTTGATGTCGTATTTTCGGAGGTTATCGAATGTAAGACTCAAGTCGTCTACTAGAGATTTGACATGTCTTGTTTTTACAGCCACATCATCTTTGTATGCCTCCACTATTTTGCCGATCTGGTTTGCTAGACATGTCTGAATCATGTGCTGATATGTTGCGCCGGCATTTTTGAGCCCAAAGGGCATTGTGTTGAAGCAGAATGGGCCGTATGGTGTGATGAATACCGTTGCGGCTTGGTCTGACTCTGCCATCTTGATTTGATGGTAACCGGAGTATGCGTCGAGGAAACACAACGAATCATTGTAACACCCCAAAATTTTTGACCTTGTTTTATTAATTAAAATTTTTGCCAGGAAATTAAAACTTTTATTTTCTGGGCTCCCTTTTTTTGAACCTTTTTCTCTCTTGTTATTATGGAGTTTTTCCCGCAAAGTGAAAACTTTTCAAATATGTTATTGGACTTGTTTAACCTCTCAAGAAAAACTCTTCTTTTATTAGTAGAACTAATTACATAATTAATTTGCTTGATTTTTATTTTCCTGAGAAATGGTTTTCCAAGGTTATATGGCCATATTTGAACTACAACCATTTGATAAATTCACTTAAAATTCCAACCAAAATTTGGAGATGTCATGTGATGTTTTTAAATCACTTTTATACAAAAATATCTTTTATTCATGAAATATTTTGAGCTCTGCATCAATTTTTCTTCTCTGGTCTAGAGTGCAATTTTGCACTACAACCCATTTAAATATTTCTTTCTAGCCTCCACCAAAATTATGGGATGTTGGTAGTAGCTTATGATTCAACTTTATGCAAAAACCCAATGATGTTATTTGAAGTTTTTGAGTGAATCAACCTCATTTTCATTCTGTTCCAACAAGTCCAACCCATTTTTGAATTTTATTTCATTTATTCTATTCCCCAAAACAATTCTGTCAATTATTTTAAGCCTAGGTGATTTGCAAAGCAAGTACCTAATTTCCTTTGAGTTTTGATCTAAAACCAACTCCTTTGGATAGTCCTTAGCAGCCACAACCTAGAACCATCAAGATCCACTCTTCTTCTTTTCAAAATTTTCAAGTTTCAGCCTCTGCAAGTTTGGACCAGATTTGCCAAATTTGGTGAAATTCATATCTACACTTCCCCAAAAATTCCACCAAAATTCAGACAACCTCTAGTTGCAATGAGAGATCACTCCACCAAAAATCAGCTCAAGGAAAAATCCCTAGAGGCCAGAATCATTCTGTCAAACACCTGGCCAGCACTGTTACTTTGCATTTTCAGAAAAAATCAGAAAGTTCAGAGATGCAGTGTCGTTTCTTTGTCAGTGATCGGTCACCTGTCCACAGTGCCCTTGGCACGTTGCTCGCCGCCTGGCCTGCTTGTCCGGAGCTCCACACGCGCGCTTGGCGCCTTCCTGGCGTCGGTGGCACCCTGGCCCGCCTGCGCCGGCGTGTCTTGCGGCGGCCGAACCACCGTAATGGCCGACAGGGAGCAGAACGGCGGCTCAACGCCGTTCGGCACCGCCCAATCCTCCTGGTAGCTCCGCGTGGCCATCTCCTAGCCAGCGCACGCATGCAGCACCGTCACCGTGGCCTGGCACGCGCAGAGCGCGTTCTGTGCCGCCAACGGGCCGTGCTGTCGTTCCGTCGAGGGCAGGCCGTAACCCTCCCTCCCGTGTTGAGTTAGACCCTGTAGTGGCACCACTGCTCCACCTAGGCGATGCTCAAGCTCCTAAGCCGACCGTCCCGCCACAGCGCCGCCGTAATCACCCGCCGGACTTATCCGTTCACGGCAACCGCCTCGGGCCAGCTATAAATAGCACCCCCGAGCTTGCTCTCGCCCCCGCACAACTCCACCACCTCACTAGACCCCGCCTAGCCACTGGGAGAGCCTCGAGGGGCCTTTCTTCTTCGACTCCGGCCACCTCCGTCCGCCTCGGGCTCTGGCAACATTCTCTTTGGTGAGAACACCTCCGCCGCCCTGCTCTTGCCCGTAGCCCCGTACCACCTCCAGTAGGCTAACCCCCACTTCAATTTGATCACCGCAGCTCCCTCCGGCGAGATCCACGACTGCCCGAACCACCGTCCGCCGGAGCAAGGGCCGCCGCCGACGTGGTACTCGCCGGCGACCACGACCACCTCCCACAGACGCGGAATGGCGCCCTGAACACGGAGGTACTCTCCCATCTCCCTGCCTCCCCGTGGATCGCCGCCGGCGACCACCGCGGCTCTCGGGCGCCGACGAGCTTCGTCCCCCGTTTGAAAATTCAAACCTGACGGGTGGGACCCGCCCGTCAGCCTCTCAGTTCTTTTTAAACGAACCGTTTTCTGAAGGCGTCTTCTGCTAAAGTACGTCACCCCTCTGGGCCGGCATATTTTCAATCGAATTGTTTTCTGTTTTTATAAGTTAGCCCCTGGGAACTTTCTGTTTCATTACAGATGAGTCCCTAGCTTAAAACTCTTATAACTTTTAAACAGAAAATGATTTTTGATTGATTCTTTTTCTGTCCTCTTTAAATTTTTGTCTAGTTTTTTTATCATATTTACTTGAAAAAAATTCAAACAACTTTTTTGTGCTGTTTTGAAATTGTGTGTTAATTCAAATTTATTGAAAATAGGATTTTGGAGAGAGGAAGAAAACTTCCAAAAGTTTTAGAGAGCACCCCCACCCCTCCACACCTTGAAGGCAAGCATCTTGAACCCTGGCATAATATTTTTGATGTGTTGGTTGACACGATTATAACACCACCTTATTTCGGAGAACTCGTTATTTTATGTGATGATGCGATCATTTGCATGAATGCATATTAGTGATTTCCTCGCTGTTGGAAATGAATATACTTGTGATGGTAACCATCCTCATGTGCCTTGCATGCATGCCGGAAAGGAATCCGGGAAAGCCTCTGCCTTGGGTAGGAGTGAGCTTGTCGCCGGTCCCTGTCAGGACGGTTATGTCCGGTATGGCATAGTAAGGTATAATGGGTGGTGATTTCGTCGGTTGAAATATATTTGATATACATGTCATGCAGGGAACTCATAAGCCTCCTGAGTCGGCCATAGATCGAGTCTTGTTCCGGTAACCCCCATACTTGTTTCGTACTACCACTGGTCCCTACCGTAGGTGGGGTATGGTTCAGTAAGTTGTTAACCCTTGTCTTGGCACACACCGTACAGAGAGGCCATGGTGGAAGATACCGGTTGTAGCCGGTAGGCATGCCACCTGGTCCGGGGGCATGGGTGTATCCGGTTGGGACCAAGAGGGGGGCACCCCTTAGAGCGCGCGATAAAAATTTGATCCCATGCTACGCGAGGTTGTAGCCTCCCCACTTAGAGTTTTGCTTAACAGGTGTCATGGGTGATTCCAGACACGAGTAAAGTTAAGCTGGTGTGTGCAAGTCAGGTGTGTTTCAATTAAAAGACCGTAGACGGAATTAGTCCGATGGACTAAAGGAATCCGTTACTCGTGGGTAAAGAGTACACTCTCTGCAGAGATATTAAACCTATTCGAATAGCCGTGTCCATGGTTAAGGACTACAGTCTGGGATGGGTCAAGTGTCGGTCTTCGGAGGAGAAACTACTAACCCGAATATTGATTATGACTTGTGATATATGATGGTTATGATTATTATCATTATGGACTAGCCGTTTGCATTGTTTGAAATAATGAATATCCCTGGGACGGTACCACCCCCTGGATATTCACTATGATTATGTTTATATATATAAGCCCTTTATGCGGCGTCGCTCAGACGCTCGACTGTGGCATGTTCATTATTTCATTTTCATATAAGCCCTTTATGCGGCGTCGCACAGACGCCCGACTGTGGCATGCTTGTTATTTTATTTACTTCATAAGCCCTTTATGCGGTGTCGCTCAGACGCCCGACTGTGGCATGCTTGTTATTTTATTTACTTCATAAGCCCTTTATGGGGTGTCGCCCAGACGCCCGACTGTGGCATGCTTGTTATTTTATTTACTTCATAAGCCCTTTATGCGGTGTCGCTCAGACGCCCGACTGTGGCATGCTTGTTATTTTATTTACTTCATAAGCCCTTTATGTGGTGTCGCTCAGACGCCCGACTGTGGCATGCTTGTTATTTTATTTACTTTATAAGCCCCTTACGTGGTGTCGCTAAGACGCCCGACTGAGGCATGCTCACTTTTACTATCCTTTCGAGACGTCGCTTCAGACATCCGATCGGTGCATTTTATTTCTATTCTGTCATTGCATATTCCGGTTGCATATAAATAACCTGCTTGCTTGCATCAAGGTTTTATTTATGACTGACGATGTGATCATAGAATATTTCAGTGTATGTTGATCAATTATATTATACCTGTGTTCTTAATGTTTGCGAGTACATTCAAAGTACTCACTGGCTTGTCCCTGGCTATTGTCTTGGCCAGATTGCTTGCTTGGAGAGGAGCGTGGCGATGACAGCCTCGGGACCTAAGCAACGGTGATAGCAGGCTCGCGAAGATAGGAGTTAACCTGGTCAGCTGTTCCTGTGGGAAATGGAGTCCCATAGACCGTGGTGATCCACAAACCGCTTCCACCCTCAACCACTAGAAACCATTTGATGTACTCATAGGCCACAATGGTCTTGTACTACATATTTTGCACTTTTGCTTGGAATTTCTGTAACAAGTTGGTGTCTCATCAGCTAACAGTAATCCTGGGGCTGGTGAGCACAACGGCCATTTTCTGGAAATTAATACCCAGAAAACCGGTCGCGACAATCGTGTCCTGCAGTGGCGTCGATAATTTGATCGATGCGGGGGAGGGGGAAGGGATCCTTTGGGCAAGCCTTGTTAAGGTCCTTGAAATCATCACACAGGCGCCAGGATTTGTCCTTTTTTGGTACCATCACCAGGTTTGCTAGCCAATCCGGATGTTTTATATCTCTAATGAATCCGGCCTCCAATAGCTTGGCTAGCTCCTCTCCCATGGCCTGTCTCTTGGGTTCGGAGAAACGCCGAAGGGCTTGTTTGACCGGTTTGAATCCTTCTAGGATATTTAAGCTGTGTTCGGCCAACCTGCGTGGGATTCCTGGCATGTCTGAAGGGTGCCAGGTGAAGATGTCCCAATTTTCACGTAGGAATTCTCGCAGTGCGGCGTCTATATCAGGGTTTAATTGTGCCCCGATGGAAGCTGTTTTATTGGGGTCCGTTGGATGGACCTGGAATTTGACTATTTCGTCCGTGGATTTAAAGGAGGTGGACTTGGATATTTTGTCGAGTATCACATCGTCCCTGTTTACCATGGAGCGCAGCGTAGTCAGTTCCTTAGCCGCTAGGGCTTCGGATAGTGCCTCGAGGGCCAATGCGGCTGTCTTGTTTTCGGCGCGGAGTGCTATGTCCGGATCACTAGCGAGAGTGATGATTCCGTTCGGCCCGGGCATCTTGAGCTTCATGTACCCGTAATGGGGTATTGCTTGGAAGATTGTAAACGATTCCCGCCCTAGCAGAGCGTGGTATCCGCTACTGAACGGGGCCACCTGGAACGTGACCTCTTCAGACCTATAATTATCCGGCGTACCGAACACCACATCTAGTGTGATTTTTCCTATACAGCGCGCTTCCCAACTGGGGATTATTCCTCTGAAGGTTGTGCTGCTTCGCTCGATGCGGTTCCAGTCTATTTCCATTTTTTGAAGGGTTTCCTCATAAATGAGGTTCAATCCGCTGCCTCCGTCCATGAGTACCTTGGTGAGGCGAAAGCCATCCACTATTGGATTGAGGACCAATGCGGCTGGTGCTCGAGCTTTTCGGAGTTTAGGTTCATCATTGGCATTAAAAGTAATAGTCGTGTCACTCCATGGGTTTATTGTTGCTACTTGATAGACTTCGGCGAGGCTGCGGATTGTTCTTTTTCGCATATTATTTGATGCGAAACTCTCGAAGACTGTTAAGACTGTACTGGAGTCCCTGAGGTGGCTTTCTGCGGCCTCCGGAATTAGGAGATCTTCGCCCATTTTGGCCACCTGCCGGAGTATCCAACATGCTCTAAGGCTGTGAGTTGGTGTGGCGTCCTCTGTACAATGAATTTTACAGGGTCCATTAAGCCATCCCTCCAGTACGGTTCCATGCCTTGTAGAGGGTTTTGGTTTTTTGGTTTTTAACTCGGGTGTCTGACGATGATGCACCCTTTTATTTCAGACGAGGTTTCTATTCAGGGCCGGATTGTTCCAAAATTTTATTTCGGTTTTCCAGGCGCTTTCCATCGCACAGTACTTTTGTTCTATGGACGCCAAGTCAGCGAAGCGTGTAATATCACGATGACTTATGGCGTTGAGGATTCCTTTATCCGTGCAATTATTGCAGAAGATTGAGATTGCGTCTTCCTCGCGGCAGTCCTTTATCCTGTTCATAACCAGGAGGAACCTCGCCCAGTAATGATGTATTGTTTCTTCGGGCTTTTGCTTGATTTGGGATAGATCGCTTATGTTCGGGTGGGTGGGTGGAATTAAATCCGAAACCTCACCCAATCTGAGACTCAGAGGCCAAGGAGTTTCCGAACTCTAAAGTATGGATTCTTGGATGTTGTCCAATGAATCTAGCATGTTGCCTGATTCTAAGTTCATGTCTTGAGTTACATCCTCCCCTCCGCGGGTATCCGGCTTGGAGGGATCGGTAATCCGGATGTAGCTAGTCCTTAAGATAGATGAAGGGTCGCCGCACTGTGCCTCTACCACGGCAACATGATGGGTGACTTGGGGAGAATTAATCTCTCTTAGATCGGGTTTAAGCCCAACCTGGTCGTAATCCGTAGTGACCCCCAGGGCGGCGATGCGATCCAAGAGCTCATTTATGGAATAGAGCTCCATTGGATCCAAATGCTCGACGAGTTCCGAGCTGACGTGAAGATTGCTTTTGATGACCCGAGAGGTCACCGTCGGCGCAACAGCCGAACGGGCGGTCATAAGAAAACCACCTAGCCGGAGAGTTTGGCCGATGGCCAAGGCTCCCTTAATAACGACGCCGTCTTTAAAGACGGGGAGAGGCATCCATCCTGATTGCGACGGCACAGAGGAAATCTCAATGAAAGCACCAATGTCGGTGTCAAAACTGGCGGATCTCGGGTAGGGGGTCCCGAACTGTGCGTCTAGGCGGATGGTAACAGGAGACGAGGGACACAATGTTTTACCCAGGTTCGGGCCCTCTTGATGGTGGTAAAACCCTACGTCCTTCTTGATTACTATTGATGATATGGGTAGTACAAGAGTAGATCTACCACGAGATCAAGGAGGCTAAACCCTAGAAGCTAGCCTATGGTATGATTGTTGTATGTTGGGGTTGTCCTACGGACTAAAACCCTCCGGTTTATATAGACACCGGAGATGTTAGGGTTACACAAAGTCGGTTACAATGGTAGGAGATCTGAATATCCGCATCGCCAAGCTTGCCTTCCACGCCAAGGAAAGTCCCATCCGGACACGGGACGAAGTCTTCAATCTTGTATCTTCATAGTCCAGGAGTTCGGCTGAAGGTATAGTCCGGCTACCCGGACACCCCCTATAATCTAGGACTCCATCAGAGGTCGAGGCCCTGAGGAAGGCCCTGGGCGAGGTCGAGGAGAAGTCTATCCAGCAGCAAGCTGCCCGTAAGAAGCTCGAGGCTCGTGTTAAAGAAATCCAGCAGGAGCTCCAGGATGCGGTGAAAAAATGTGAGACCTTGGAGCATGATGCGTCGGCTCGAGGGGACGAACTCACGAAGACTCGTCAGAGCGCGGAGACCGCACGGAATGAGACCCATGCCGCTCTCAATGAGATCCAGGAGGCCAAGAAGATCACGGCGGGTAAGGCTTTTAAGATGCAAAGCAAGTATGCGGAGAAGCAGTACCCTTTACTAACCCGGGTTCGGAGTTCCCCAGGGGCTTTTGCGGATCTACCACGCAGCGTATCAGACGCTGCAGAGTTCTACTGAGCCGAAGGAGGAGGTTCTACGGAGAAGCTATTCTGGTCGCAGTATGCGATGCCAGAGCATCCTGTGTCCTTCACCGATCAGCTGAAGCAGCTGGTGGAGCTGCACAGGGTGGCCGAACTAGCTATGAAGGATGTGATGATCCGGCTATGGCCAGCCGAAGCTATGCCCGGCAGCTACTTCGGACTCGTGAGGCGGCTAGTGGAAGCCTGCCCGCAGCTGGACGTTGTCAAGCGCTCTGCCTGTATTAAAGGTGCCCGTATGGCCTTCGCTTGTTGCAAGATGTGGTGGGTGAAGGTGAACGCCGTTGAAGTTGTCAGCGGGCCGCCGGAGGGCAAGGAGCACCGCACACCCGAGAGATATTTTGCGGATGTCATAGAAGGGTCTCGACTTGTGGCAGCTCAATGTTCGCAGGACATTTTATTTGAATAAATGTATTCATGTTGCCCTTGCATTGTATTATGGAAACAAAGCCTGTAATGTAATTTTGTGATGCTTTAATTGTTTCCTCCTGTGCGGCCGGGTTGTTTGTAATCTGAGGGTTGGCCAGTCGTCGGCTTATGCCCTCAAGTAGGTAGTACGGAGGTGTTCGGGATGGGATCTAAACAATCTTGATCCAATTATATGGTCCTTTGGAGGAGTTGTTTAGCGCAACGAACAAGGCAATCAGACTATATGGCTTAAACGCCCTCACTTAGCCATAGGAGTTTTATAATTAAGCAAGTGCGCAGCCCCTGGTCCAAGCTAGGGTGCTGTCAGCATCTGATCGGGAAGTGTCGATCTTTCGCATGACGCGGAAAAATTCTCCAACGATTTTGTAACCCTCGAACAGCTGACCGGCTCTCGCCATATCATGACAGTCAGTTTTTCACTTTCTCTACTAAGGTGCTCATCCGGTGAAGGCCAGGGCACAATCGCAGTAGTTCTCCCTTTACTACCATAGCCGATAGAGCGGAACGTAGGGTAGCAAGCACAGGAGCCGGGCAACCCAACTATTGACCAAAGACATGATTCAGAGCCGATGCATATAATGCTAAATTCGGGGTGCCGAACTTATATATAATAAGTGTTTGGACTTTTGCTGCCGTATTGTGGGGCGACAAGTAGCCCCTGGCGAATATGAAACGTACAAAAGAGTACCGATGCAGTCGATAAGCAGATCGAAATAAAACGAAGTAAGAAGCAAAAACCATAGAAATTGGGCCACAAACCATTTTTATTATAACTGGATGGATACGTCAAGGCGTATCTTGTACAGATGGTGCGAGAAGTATCCGTGCTATTTAACATGCCGGAATCAATATGGTGCAGCGTGCGGGTCCTGACAAATAAGTATGAATACCATAAAGAAGAACGTATAGAAGTTACCCTACACACCTGTGCTGCTTGCCTCCATTGTATGACAATCCTTCTAAAGGACTTGCGATCAGGCCCGTGGAAAAAGGAACTTGAAACAAGAAAAAGAAGTGAAAGTATGTGTGTCCGGGATCGGTCTGGCCAAACTGTAGATCCCGAATTATCTTGTGCCTCCATCGATGTCCATGGAATTTTGAGTGCGTAATTGTGTACGCATGATACGAATGCCACTACCTCATCGGGACTGGGACGGAGGCCGAATTGCTAGTCGAGTTCTTGACGAGCCGCGCCGTCCTGTTGCTCTGTAGTACGGAACCTCTTAATGATGTCCGAGGGCTCAACAGCCGTACTACGGTGCTGCTTGAGAAGGCCGCTCTGTACTTCTGCTACTAGGGAGGTGGTGTGCTCCTCTGTTCGGAGGGAGCATTCCATATTGCCATTGACTGTTATGACGCCGCGTGGACCGGGCATCTTGAGCTTGAGATAAGCATAGTGTGGCACTGCGTTGAATCTAGCAAACGCGGTTCGTCCGAGAAGTGCGTGATAGCCGCCGTGGAAGGGGAGGATATCGAAGATTAACTCTTCGCTTCAGAAGTTGTCCGGAGAACCGAAGACCACCTCCAGCGTGATTGAGCCCGTACATCAGGCCTCTACGCCTGGTATGACTCCTTTAAAAGTAGTCTTTGTTGGTTTGATTCGTGAGGGGTTAATGCCCATCTTCCGCACTGTGTCCTGATAAAGCAGGTTGAGGCTGCTACCACCGTCCATCAGGACTCATGTTAGGCGAAACCCATCAATAATTGGGTCGAGGACTAGTGCGGCTGAACCGCCATGGCGGATACTAGTTGGGTGATCTCAACGATTGAAGCTGATCGGGAATGATGAACACATATTGAATTTTGGGGCGACTGGCTCTACCGCGTAGACGTCCCTAAGTGCTCGCTTACGCTCCCTTTTGGGGATGTGCGTAGCGTATATCATGTTCACCATTTTGACTTGAGGGGGAAATTTCTTCTGCCCCCCAGTGTTCGGCTACCGTGGCTCTTCGTCCTCATCCTCACTTTGTGATCCCTTTTCTTTGTTTTCGTCATTTAACTTGCCAGCCTGCTTGAAGACCCAACAATCCCTGTTGGTATGATTGGCTTGCTTACCCGGGGTGCCGTGAATCTGGCATGGACGGTCGAGTATGCGGTCCCGGATGGAAGGTCCTTCGTTGTTTCTTTTGTAGGTCTTCTTCCGTTGGCCAGACTTGGAGCCACTGAATCTGGCATTGACTATGGTGTCATCGGTGTTGTCGCCATTGCTTTGGCGTGTCTATTGTGCTGGAGCTTGCTGGTGCTGTTCTTGGCCTCAGTGGGGCTTGCCTCGCTGGCTGTGTTTTTGCTACGAGCCAGCCAGCTGTCCTCACCCGCGCAGAAGTTGGTCATGAGTGCCGTAAGGGCTGCCGTAGATTTTGGCTGTTCTTGGCCGAGGTGGCGTGCTAGCCATTCGTCACGGATGCTGTGTTTGAAGGCTGCTAGGGCCTCGGCATCCGGACAGTCAATGATCTGGTTCTTTTTGGTGAGGAACCTAGTCCAGAATTTTCTGGCTGATTCTCCAGGTTGTTGAACTATGTGGCTTAAGTCATTGACATCTGGTGGCCGGACATAAGTTCCTTGGAAGTTATCAATGAAAGCCTCTTCCAAGTCCTCACAGCTGCCGATGGAATTCTCAGGCAGGCTATTTAACCAGTGTCGAGCTGGTCCTTTGAGTTTTAATGGGAGGTATTTGATGGCGTGGAGGTCATCTCCATGAGCCATATGGATATGGAGAATAAAATCCTCGATCCATACTGCAGATTTGGTTGTGCTGTCATATGATTCAATGTTGACAGGCTTGAACCCCTCGGGGAATTCGTGATCCACCACCTCGTCTGTGAAGCAGAGAGGGTGCACGGCGCCTCTATAGCGGTCTGCATCACGGTGGAGCTCTGATGGAGTCCATCTACGACATTCGGCCCGGGCGTGGTTAGGTTTGTCACGTCCGAATAGGTAGCCCTCGTCGTGCCTCAAGGCACGTCCTCGCGATCCGTAGATTGATCTTGTATGTCCTGCTCTACTGTCCGGGGTCTGCCGTAGGTCGTACGTGTGACCCCGAACTCTTTCGTCTCTATTTTTACGGGGCGGTGGGGCAGGCTGCTGTTCGGGCTGAGTTGCCGCTTTATCCCGACCGCGGGGTGGCCGGTCGACCTCCCTGTCTCTACCACATGGTGATCGTTCCACATTATGCGGGGGAGATGTGTTCTCCGGTGCCTCCTCATTGAATTGAGGTAGAAGTCTTCATTTCGGGTAGCTCTTGGCTGGGCGCTTGAGGCCGTATTCTTCGGCTGTCAGGACGTCAGTCCATCTATTGACGAGCAGATCTTGTTCAGCTTGAAGCTGCTGCTGTTTCTTTTTTAGGCTCCTTGCGGTGGCTATGAGCTGAAGCTTAAAGCGCTCCTGCTCCAGAGGATCCTCAGGCACGATGAAGTCTCCGTTGCCGAGGCTTGCCTCCTCCTCGGAGGGTGGACGATAAGTGACGTCCTCCGAGTCATCTTCTATGGCCTGTTCACCAGGGTTGTCTTTCCTGTTGTCTTGTTCCTCCTGTTCGGATGTTGGTTCGACAGGGTCTTCGTTGTTTTCGGCGTCGCCCGGAGTACTATTTTCTCCGGTGCCAGTGTTGGTATTGTTTGAGCGACGAGGCTTAGAGTGGCGTTTGGAGCGCCGACGCTTGGACTGCGTCTCAGAGGGTTTATTCGCGTCTGGCTCTTCTTTGTCGTCGCCAGATCCTTTAGGTGTATCAACCATGTACACGTCGTACGAAGAGGTAACCGTCCAGCGTCCAGTAAATGGCAGGTCTTGGCCTTGATCCTTGTCGGCATTGTCGTCCATATCGTCGATGTCTTCATAGCCATAGTCAAGCACGTCGTTTAGGTCATCGATGGTGGCTATGAAGTGGGTGGTAGGTGGGAAGAAAAACTCCTCGTCATCCGCCCCTAGCTCGAACCGAACATAGTTTGGCTGTGAGTCTTCCTCCAAGGACAAGTGCTTTAAAGAGGTTAGCACGTCACCAAAAGGTGAGTGCTGGAAGATGTCTGCGGTGCTGAATTCGAAGATCGATAACCGATCCAGCTCGTTGTCCGCAGGCGTGCCTGGTCCGGAACGTATAGCCGGAGACGAGTCCAGAGTTCCATTGACGCAAACATTGCAGGATGTCAGGTCCGTGTGCGGCTCCAACGCCGCGGACTTTGTGGCCTCGGAGGGCACGATCTGCTTCGGTTCTAAAGCCGTTGCAGCAACAGGATACATCTCTTGGACGTAATCCGATAACAGATATAAGTCATGTTCATTGGTACGAGGGGGAGCGATCGCTGCGGTTTCAAACCCATTGAAGATCGAGTCTCCACGGGTATCCGCGGCGTAGTTCAAGCTTCCAAATCTGACCTGGTGGCCAGGGTCATAGCTATCGATCTGCTCCAGACGGCCAAGCGAGTTGGCCCGTAGTACGAAGCTGCCGAACACAAAGATTTGTCCGGGGGGAAGGTTTCTCCCTGGACAATGTCATTATTGACGATTGAAGGGGCCATCGAGCCTTTTGTCGACGGCAAAATGGAAATCTCAATGAAAGCACCAATGTCGGTATCAAAACCGGTGGATCTCGGGTAGGGGGTCCTGTTGGGGATATTACTACTGGGCGTAAACCGGCCTATCTGGGCCGGGTTAACTTTGTCAGTAGTTAAGTATGTTAAAGCCCAAGAAGGCAGATGAGGGCTAAGGGCCCATAGTCGGTTCAAGGCCTGTAGCCGTAAACCGGCGTTGGTATGTAACTTGTATTGTAAGTTAGGAATAAGTAGAGACCAAACCAGACACATCTATGAGCCGGTATTGGGACTCTGTAAACCGACGGGCGTCACCCGTGTATATAAGAGGGCGACCCGGCGGCGGTTCGAGGAGGACAGACAATAACTCAAGACTTAGGCGAAGCCTGTTTGCTCCCTAGTGATCAAAACCCCATCAATTCCATCACAACTAGACTTACGTGTTTACCTTCATCGAAGGGGCCGAACTAGTATAAACTCTCTTGCGTCCCTGTGTCCGCTTTAACCCCTTCAAGCTAACCCGTAGTGATGGCTCCACGACTAAGTCCTTTCATGAGGACATCTGCCGTGACAAAACCACGACAGTTGGCGCCCGCCACTACTAGAAAACCCCCTACTAATGGCGCACCTAGTATGGCCATTAATGGCGCATCTGTGGTGCGCCATTAATAGCACGCCATTAGTAATTTTTACTAATGGCGCACCACCTGGTGCGCCATTAGTATCTGGTATACTAATGGTGCACCGCGGGTGCGCCATTAGTATAGGCCAGGGTGCGCCATTAGTATGCCTCCCAGGGGCCATGTATATCCAGGTGCTTTGGCATACTAATGGCGCACCACCACTGGATGCCCCATTAGTAACCGCGGCATACTAATGGCGCACTACCCAGTGATGCGCCATTAGTATGCACTGTCATACTAATGGCGCACTATCATGTGATGCACCATTAGTATGAATATTAGGTTTTTTTTGTTTTTTATTTTCTGTTTTTTGCAGAGGTTACAAAATGTATAATTTGACAAAATATAGACAGCACACATCAACAACAGATTCATCGAATACAATAGAAGATTAGTCTTTGAATACAATTCATCATATTAGTCTCCGAATACAATTCATCATATTAGTCTCCGAATTGAAAAGACCGAACAAAGATAGAACATTATATTACAAGTCTCGAGACCGCGAGTAGCGAGTTTGTCTTCACATTACAAGTCGATATCGATCATCTAAACTACCATCACATAGAAGAGAGCTGTGGTCATCACGATGAGCATCATCACGATGAAACTCGTCTTCATCCGGTTCCTCCAACGCTCCCTCCCCTCTCCCGCTAGATAGCGGGCGTATCTAGATTCGGCCTCGGCCCTAGTGGTGTACCCTTTGTAACTGTTACCGCTGAATCGGTGAACCTGTCTCCGACACTCCTCCCAGTCATCGTAGACTCCGGGAACCTTACCCTTGTACACGACATACGTCGGCATCTCTATGCACTAGCCAAACGAAACGTTAGTACCAATGCACAGACAATACATAAGCAATATATAAGTATGCAACAGAACGGTCGGAAGAGAAAAGCAAGACATTAATAGCATCGATTACATCTAAGTTGAACGACTCTCGAAACCAAAGAGACATACTACAAGTTCATTAAAGTTTAATTACAACATGAGCCAATCGATGTTTCAGAACTAGACACAGCATCACTGCTTTCGACTCGACTCAAGGGACTGGAGCGTGGATGAAGCCGCCGTCTATCGTGGGAGTCATGAAATAACGGTCGTTGTCAGCCTGCATTTGTAGCATTGTGTCGATGTCACTGTTGGACGGTTGATTGTTGAGGTAGAACTGCCCCGAGGTACGAAGGACATCTTGATGGATGATTTCCGCAAACTCCGACTAGATGCGAAAGAATTCTTGTCGGAGGTCCGCGTCCTGGATTGCCGACACACTCTTTGCCCAATCTTTGAGTTTACTCGGTAACAGAAGTTGATGATGGTCCCGTACGATCGCCCGCATGTAGTAGGCACCCTTCTAACCGCCAGGCGGCTGCTTGACGCAGCAGAACGTCGTATTGTGGGAGAACACGTGCTTGCCGTACTTACAAATATGCCTGGTGAAGGTGCCTCCAGATTTGGCGTAGCCGGGGAGAACATCATCAAGAACCTTCTTAACATTTGTGTAGTCTACGTTCGACTGACGGTCCGGGTCGAAATACGTGGCCATGGAATATTTGGGGCTTAGGAGGATGAGCGTGCAACGTGTGTCACTGCAGAAAACACGGAATGTTAAAAGAAAAACGATCGAAATGTAAGAATTCATATGTTACGGGCCGGTTGAGGGGAGGACTTACTCGGGAAAGTAAGGCACGAGGAAGTTATCCTTATCTTGGTTTGCCAGAATGACGCCTTCGAGGTAAGAACTCGCGACTTGCCGGTCCCCAGCACTGCCCAAGATCTTGGCACGCATGTAGAAGGGGTCGACTATCACGATGTCCGGGTCTTGTCGCGAATGATCCGCATCTCCATACTCAGCGAAAATAGCCGAACGAAGGTGTAGTGCAGCGGATGAAGGTTCAACATAGCGTGGATGTCATCAAAACGCAGGACGATCGTACGCCCGATGGAGTTATCCACAAAGCCCTTGCCCTCTGGCACCTTGGCCGCGAAAACCGGGTATGCCACATCCTTCTCTCTGAGACGCCGCTTCTCCAAAGCAAGAACACTGTCATGCAGACTCCGCATAGCACCGGTTGCAGCATTGAGCATATTTGTCGGTAGCATAGCGTGGATGAAGAAAAATAGAAAGTATATGGCATAAAGGGGTCTAGACTCGTGCAATTTTGACATTTAGGGTTACCCAAATGCATGTGTTATGACTTCTGAAGCCAGACAGAAACTCCGATTATTTTTGGTTCTGTACATGATGCAAAATGGATGGATGGATGAATATAGTGAAGCAAGTAATTGTCCTGCCTTGGAAATTAAGCTGGTGCCTACAGGTATATGTATGTATTGTTCGGTTGGTCCTGAAAAACAAAAGCTATCTAGCTAGTATGCAATGCAAATTAAGCTGCAGATAGCTTATTGTCTCCTCTCACTATCTCTCTATCACACATGGCAAGCAAGGGTGTCTGAGTGTATGAATAAAATACTAAACTAATCCAACCACTAAAGCAAATTAATTTTTATTTCGGTTGAGAATCGGGCACCTTCTAGGTCAAGAAAATTGGGCATGACCTTTGCTAATTTTCTTGACCTAGGAGCGCCCCATTTCTCAACCGAAACGGAAATTAATCAACGTTTCAGGAGAAAGGGGTTATTTTAGAAGATCACAAGTAGCAGCAGCATCACTTGACAAAATCACAACTAGCAGCAACAACTCGCAGATAGCAGCAGCAGCATCACTTGACAAGTAGTACAGCAGCCGCGTGGGCTGGATTAGCAAGAAAGCTGATGTACAAAACCTCAAAACAATGCAAAGTGCTGTGGGCTAAAAAACAATTACAGTAGACTAAAAAACAGGAATCATTATCTTCTATATGAAGCTGCTGATGATGCAACTTTAGTCTTCACTAGATAGAAATACCGTTGGCTGTTAGTACGACAGTGCAAGATTAATTCAGTAATAGGTGTTGTTGTGTTCTCTGTGATTGTGTTGTTGTTAGCAAGAAACTGCAATTGCTTTACTGTGAGCCCTAATTGTGTTGTTGTGTTCTCTGTTGTTGGTGAAATAGGTGTTGTATCCACAACTTAACTGTAATTGGGCCCCTGGACATCGAACAAACATAGAGCAAGCAAGACTGAATGTTCCAGACTATGAACCAGTGTGATGCACACAAGAATCAAACTGGAGTGTACAACAAAAAGAAACCACCTTGGCTGCTCCTAAACGCAGATCTCATGTTCCATAGTTTGAGACAGCATATTCCACAAGTTATAATCACTCAAGAAACGTCAACCGCTGATGCAAATTTAGCACCGAAGCATGCAACCCTCAAACATTACTACTACTACATGTACCAGGGCCAAAATCAAATTGCAATGCTTGTTTAGAGAATTTTCAGAGAGAAAATACAGGTACACCAAGCCACCAAGAGCTGCCATTTCTAAATTTAATTGCAACAATATCTTACACTAATAATTACAGTGTAAAAACCATGGAAATACACAGTAATTCCACTAAAAATGCCACTTGCAAATACAGAGCAAAAATCCACTAGAAGTACACTGTAAACCCACTAACATTTACAGTGTAAATTCCACTAACAATTACAGTGTAAATTCACTGAAAATGCACAGTAATTACACTAAAAGTACAAGGGGGAGAGGGGGAGAGGAGGAGGGGGAGCTCACGGGGGCCGGGGAGTGGGGCGCGGGGAGGATGCCGGGGAGTGGGGCGCGGGAAGGATGTCGGGGACGAGGTCCGGGTGGTGGTGGTCCTCCTCCTACTGCGAGAAGCAGCCGCGCTTGAGGTCGGGGCAGAGGTAGTAGATCCACCAAGGCAGCAGCTCTTGCTGCAGCGGTTCAGCCCGGCGAGTCTGGGGAGTAAGCTCCAGCAGCCGATGCCGTGGCGGTTGATGCGCAGCCGATGACGAGGGCGGCGGGGCGGCGGCGTCGGGAGAGGAGAGGGCGGCGTCACGGGAGGCGGGGTGACGAACGGTGTCGGGACGGTGCGACGGCGACGAGGCTTTCTGGGCTCTGGGGGAGAGGAGAGGGCGAGGGAGGGAGAGGGCGAGGGCGAGGGAAGGCGGGAAGAGGGCGAGGGAGAGGGAAGGCGAGGAGAGGGCGAGGGAGGGAGAGGGCGAGGGCGAGCGGTGGGTCAGGGCAGCGGCGGCGGCGGCGGTGGATCGAGAGGGAGAGGGAACTGGCGAGGGGGAGAGGGAAGGGGGGATCAGGCGAAGGGGGAGAGGGAAGGGGGGATCGGGCACAATACTAATGGCGCACCTCAGCATGGTGCGCCATTAGTATTTTTTTTATTTCAACTCGAGCCAACAGGATATGTACCACCAGAACTGATCCACATCAAGTCCCCTCTACTAGCTCGACTGGTCAGCAGCCAGTTCTCACACCAGGAGGTCCTGGGTTTGACTCCCAGGCTCCACAATTTTTTTTTACCATTTAAAAAGCTGTTTGATACTTATTTGTGTTTAAATATGTTCAAACTTTTTTAAATAATAATAGTAATATTTTTTTATAAGACAGTAGCATTTAAAAAGCTGTTTGATACTTATTTTTTTATAAGACGGTGCGCAGGGTGCGGGGGCTCAGCGGCGGCGGTTGAGTAGGGGAATCGAGGGTGCGGGGGGTCGGCGGCGGCGGCCGCTGGACTGGGGGGTGCTCGGCGGCGAGGGGGACCGGATCTCGTGAGGTGGGATAGCGATCGAGATGGAGGGGGATCGAGATCGAGTGTCCATGAAATTTAAAAATATTCATGATAGTTCAAAAAGTACCCATGATATACAATCGAGAAATGAAGGCTACGATTTAAATACAATCGATCTTAGCTAGCTATCTGTTCACAATCTTCTTGCCCTTCTTTTTCGCAAATGGAGTTCTTCTGTGGAACGGACGTCCTTTAGGTAGGGTGGTCCTGCTTCTTCTTGTGGTGTATGCTGCTACTTCATCATCGTCATCATGTTCGATCCTCGGGTCGCCGTACTTGTCGAAGTCTTGCTCATTGGCTACTCCATCCATTCCGATGATCTTCCTTTTGCCTCTCCTCACGACAACACGACTGGGCTTTGGCGGGTCGGTAATGAAGAAGCATTGGTCCACTTGGGAAGCCAGTACCCATGGCTCATTTTTCGCGGTGACGTTTGCGCCCGCGGTCTTGGATTTGGCTTCGGGTATAACCATGGTGGTGAAATACCGGTCTTCTTTTATGACGTTCTTGGCCCATCTGACACGGAACATCGGGACCTTCTCTCCAGCGTAGCTCAGCTCCCAGATCTCCTCGATCCTTCCGTAGTATCTGTCCTTGTCGTTACCGGTGTAGGATTCCATCGTTACCCCGGAGTTCTGATAACCATCGCTCTTCATGTCCTTGGCCTCGGTGTAGAATGTGTAGCCGTTGATATCGTACGCCTCATAGGTCATCAGGTTGTGCTCGGCGCCCTGTGACAAGGCGAATATGAGTTGTTCTTCCGCGGAAGAATCCTCATGTAAAGGGTACGACAGAAGCTTCTGCTTGAACCAACGCGTGAAACATGAGTTGTGCTCTTTGAGTATATCTCCGTCCGTCCTCTGTTGGCCTCGGTCATTGTACGTCTTCTTAATAAAGGTTTTGTGCTCTACCACCCAAGGATCGACCACGTCTATGTGTTGTAGCGCGACTAGGTTTGCTCTTTCAAAGTCGGCGAGTCGACCCTCGAAGTCGACATGCATTTCGCGGCGACCCTCACGGTGACCCCATCCAGCGAGCCTGCCGAGGTGCCTGTTGACGGGCAGACCAACGGGGTTCTCGATGCCTAGATAATTCGTGCAGTAGGAGATGCACTCTTCGGTCAGAAAGCCCCTGGCTATGCTTCCTTCTGGACGTGACATGTTGCGAACGTATCCTTTGATGACACCATTCATCCTTTCGAACGGCATCATGCTGTGCAGGAACGTCGGCCCGAGTTGGATGATATCCTCCACTATATGGACCAGCAGATGCACCATAACGTCGAAGAATGCGGGCGGGAAGTACATCTCAAGCTCGCATAGTATCACCACGATCTCTTCCTGTAGCCTTCTGAGTTGCCTCACGCCAATCGACTTCCGAGAGATGACGTCGAAGAAGTTGCATAGGCCAAATAGCGTTTCACGGACGTGCGCGTCCATGATCCCACGGATTGCAACTGGAAGTATCTGCGTCATCAGCACGTGACAGTCGTGAGACTTCATCCCGCTGAACTTCTGCTTCGCTGGGTCTAGGTATCTGCTTATCTTCCCCGCGTAACCGTAAGGAAGTTTTACTCCTAGGAGGCAGGTGAAAAACTGCTCGATCTCCTCCTGACTTAGAGTGAAGCACGCGGGAGGGTAGTCATTTCCGGTCTTCTTGGCCTTTTTGCCTTTGCGACGACTTTCTGTGTCCTGCTTCGCCTCATCATCATCATCATCATCATCATCATCATCATCATATATAGCGTGAAGCTCCTGCCTGATGCCCATTGATTTCAAGTCTGCCCTTGCTTTCGGCCCATCTTTGGTCCTCTCTGGCATGTTGAGCAGGGTACCAAGCAGACTCTCGCACACGTTCTTCGTGATATGCATGACATCAAGGCTGTGAGGCACACGGTGGATCTTCCAGTACGGCAAGTCCCAGAAAACAGACCTCGTTTTCCATACCTTCAGCAGCGGCTCTGGCGCCTTTCGCTTCTTTCCCGGCTCTGGCGCCTTTTGCTTCTTTCCCGGCAGTGGGCAGTCTTTCCAATTTTTCAACAGCTTGTCTATTTCCTCGCCGCTCCTCGTACACGGGCGTTTTCGGGGTTCGGTTTCACCATCGAACAGATCCTTGCGTTTCCTCCACGGGTCATCGTCGCGAAGCCACCTTCGATGTCCCATGAACACGGTTTTCGAAGACCCGGGATCTCTATCTAGCTGGCGATACGTTGTGTCATCCATGCACCTTACGCATCCAGAAAATCCGTGGACTACCTGCCCCGCAAGATATCCGTAACCGAGATAGTCGTGCACCGTCGTGAGCAGTGCGGCTCTCATAGGGAAATATTCTTTCTCTGCGGCGTCCCACGTATTGGCTGGCGTTTTCCACAGCGTGTCAAGCTCCTCTTTCAGCAGCCCCAGATACAGATTGATGTCGTTCCCTGGTTGTTTCGGCCCTTCAATTAGCATACTCATGTGAATGTACTTCCTCTTCATGCACAACCAGGGGGGAAGGTTGTACATCCACACAAACACAGGCCAGGTGCTATGTGTGCTTCTCTGGCTGCCAAACGGATTGACTCCATCGGTGCTCGCGCCCAGCACGATGTTCCTTGGATCGTTCCCAAATTCTGGGTATTCGAAGTTCAACGCTTGCCACTGGCTCGCATCCTTAGGGTGACTCAGCATCTTGTCTTTTTTATCTATCTCCGGATCATTTGCGTCATCTTCTCGCTTCTTCTCCTCCCTATCCGCGTGCCAACGCAGGAGCTTTGCTACCTTAGGATCCGCGAAATACCGCTGCAGACGAGGAGTGATCGGAAAGTACCACACCACTTTTCGAGGAGCTTTCTTCCTCTTCTTGTATCGAGTGACACCGCACACCGGACATATGGTAGACTCCGCGTGCTCGTCCCGATAAATGATGCAATTGTTCATGCACACATGGTATTTCACGTGCGGTAAATCCAGAGGACACACGATTTTCTTCGCCTCCTCCAAACTGGTCGGGCACTTGTTCCCCTTGGGAAGACGTTCGTGCCAGAATGACATGTTCTCGTCGAAGCATGCGTCGGTCATTTTGTGTTTTACCTTCATCTCCAGAGCCATGAGCGTTACTTTCAGGCGGGTATCCTCGGGCCTGCATCCTTCATACAATGGAGTAACCGCGTCTAACTCAAGTTGATCCATCTTGGCTTTCTCTCGGGCGGCAGCTCTTGCGTTATCCGTCTGCTTGAGAAGCAGCTCTTGAATATGAGGGTCCTGCACCCAGCCCATCGATGGTCCAGCGTCGTCTGCTCCGCCGGCATCATCATCATGTCCTGCATCTTCTACATGATGACTGTGTACAGCATCACCGTCGTGATCATCTCCTGGGGATTCTTCGTCTTCTCGCCCCCCCGAGCCGCGGTGGTTGTCTTGCTGCCCTTCCTCATTTCTTGCCCGGCCCCCATGGACGACTTCGTAGTCATCTTCATCACCTTGCCACCGATAGCCATCCATGAAACCACGCAAGAGCAGGTGGTCCCGCACCTGCCCGGAATCCGGGTCCGCAATAAGGCTATTCAGCTTGCATCTTCGACACGGACATCTTATCTCCGTCTCGTTCTTTTGAAGCATCTCGGCCTTCGCGGACCTCAAAAACCTATTCACGATGCCTTCGGTCATCGTGCGGACCATGGTCGCCTGCGGGGTAGAGCAAAACGATATTTTAGAACCAAGAAAAAATTTGGCATGACTTTCCCTAAAAATAGGACCAAAAAGAATGCTTAATGCCAAAATTCTCGCCGAAACGGAAATGAATCAACATTCCGGCAAAATATTGGCAACTATCGCATTTCAAATACCGGTACACCTCCAAACACAAACACATATGCAACACCACAAACATATGCAACACCACGAACATACATAGATCTAGCTAGGCCATAAAAAGTGCATGTGCACATTGTTGTAGGGAGAACAACATAAATATAGCTTCCCCCCTTACTTACCTAGCAAAACAAGGTAACTTAACCACTTAATTTGAATGAATCTATGGTGGAAATGAGGTGAAAAAGAGGAGGCACCCGAGACAAGGAGGAGGCGGTGGAGAGAATGAAGTGGGGAGAAAGTGAGTGTGGGAGGAGAGGCTGTCCAAAATATCTTGTTGCTGCCCACTTACTAATGGCGCACCAGCAACAAATGCGCCATTAGTAATCCAGGTTACTAATGGCGCACCCCCTGGTGGTGCGCCATTAGTAGTTTTGCAAAAAAAACACACTAATGGCGCACTCTGCCACGGTGCGCCATTACTAGTTTGAACTAGTAATGGCGCACCGCGTGCGAGTGCGCCATTAGTACTTTTGCAAAAAAAGGAATAAAAACAATAATAAAAAAATAACATTAGTGGCGCACCTTCTGGCTGGTGCGCCATTACTAGTTACAACTAGTAATGGCGCACCACCAGTGGATGCGCCATTAGTATGTTTGGACAGGCGCACTAGTTCAAAAAAAAATTGGTACTAATGGCGCACCGTGGGCAGGGTGCGCCATTAGTAGTTTCAACACTAATGGTGCATCAGAAGGTGGTGCGCCATTAGTATATACTAATGGCGTACCACATGTCTGGTGCGCCATTAGTGTCAATTCCATCTATAGCCCTTTTCCTAGTAGTGCGCCGTGGGGCTATCGCACGATGGTTTCAAGTTCTTGGAGGGCAACTTCGAAGGACTCAAGGGTTACGTTGTGGGCCGGATGACCAAGAGTCGTCGCGGCAAGCTCTACATCGACGATGCAGGATGGGGCCCTGAGGCCGGCACAAACGAGTACGGGTACCGGGTCCCCTTTGGTGGTATACACGTCTTTTTTGGCAAGATCGGTGAACTGGGCCCTGAGCCGGACATCTGCATCGACCTTGTCGAAACGGCTCAGCGTGCATGATCCGCCCAGGTTAAACCTGCCGTGAAGCGTGCCTTCGTGGGAGTCATCCATGGAAGGGAGTACGAGGGTGATTCAGAATCTGGTGGCGAGACCGTCGTTTATTCTGGTGACGAGTCCTCAACTAGAGAAACCGAATCGTTATATCAGCTACAAGATGGCCGGATTGGGGGCTGTTCCAATGGCGACAGTATTCTGGACCCATTTGATCTGCCCAACCGGGTTGGAATATTCATGGCCCGTACACAGGCGGCGATCCACTCTTCTATTGCAGCAGCCATGATCTCCGGGTCAGTAGCGGTGACGGCTGCTAGGCCAGGAGGCCCCGCGCGCCCGCCGGCTCAAGTTTTGTCTGATCTGTTTGACGCGTTGGCTACGCTTATGGCAGAGGCTAACCCAGCAGATCAGGACGCCCACAACGCAGAAATTGCAAAGGTGAGGGAACAGATCACTCAGGCCAAGGCCGACCTAGCAGCTAAAGATGCCACGATGACTGCAGAGCGGGCCGCTTTGGATGCGCAGGCCTATAGGCTTATGCTGGATCAGAATGCGTCACATGAAGTCCTGAAGAGGAAGAATCGATCTCGTTTGCCTCCGGTTTTCGAAGCCAGAGATCTCTTTAACACCCTAGGAGCGGGAACCAGTAATCCGCCGATGGTAAACCGGGCGAAAGCGCCAGGCACGGGCGCGCCGGTTCAGCCTCCCTTGATGGATCCGCCTCGTCAGAACACTATTGTACCTTAGGCTGTCCCGACACCTCCAGGTCATTACTCCAACCCGATGGACAACCTTGTTACTACTGCTGCACGACTGGAGGCCATCCCAATTGAAGGTGATTCGCCGCAGGCGGTGGAAACGCGCCGGGTTAAGGAGCTTCTACGGACAGCTTTGATCCAACACGAAGCATACTCGTACAGCCGTGACCGAATTCACTCCACCCCCCGTCCAAGACGGTGCTATAGCAGGCGTATGGATGAACCGGCCGTGTCAAGTAATGCACGAAACCGTGAAGCACCCCATGGCAACAACCCGACATGTGGTATTGGTGATGCCCAGGAAGTGGTAGACTGGGCCCGAGCGCGCAGGGAGGCCGAGTTGGTAGCACAGTATGAGGTCCGTCAGCTTACGCCGGTTCGTCCAACTACCTCCGTCGAGCCAGGCGTTACTTCTAGTTCTTTGGGGGTGCCCTATCTTGTTCCCGCTTTATGCAATGTGCGCCTGCCCAAGGATTTCAAGGGCCCACGAAAGGTGCCAAATTACACTGCCGACCAGCCTCCAGAGACATGGGTAGAGAGCTATGAGATGGCCATGGAGATGCTTGATGTGGATGATGCGGCGTGCGCAAAGTACTTCACCATGATGCTCGAAGGAACGACCCGTACTTGGTTGAAAAGTTTACCAGCCAACTCTATCAGTTCATGGGCCCAATTGCGAGCCCGGTTTATCTAGAATTTCAAAGATACATGTAAACAGCCCATGTGGATAGTGGACTTAGCAGCCTGTGTCCAAGAAGAAGGAGAATCGACGACCCGTTGGGTGCGCCGGGTCTCACAGATTTTGCATTCCTCAGACCGTATCAATGCCGATACCACGGTTATAACCTTGGAAGGCAACTGCCGGTTTGGGCCTCTAAAGTCGAAATTAGGATGGATGAAGCGCCATTGCAACGATATGGGAACCCTCATGGCTGCATTAGTGAAGTATGATGATTCTGATAGTACCAAGGATCCCGAGTCTGATGATGACAAGACAAGGAAGGGAAAGAAGAACAACAACTCCAAAAGGCAGCAGCATAACCTGGCAGGTCATGGAAACGGAGGCAAGCATAAAGCGGATAGCAGCATGGACTTTGTGGCTAATACCAACGCGCAGGACAAGGGCCAGCGACGCAAGGGTAAACAGCCGAATTGCAGTGGAGCGCCTAATCCTAACCCGGACCGCCTGACTTATCTATTAAACCAGCCCTGTCCGAAGCACGGGACGAAGGAGATGCCAGCCAACCACCTTTGGAAGGATTGCTACATTATGCAGGAGTTCAAGAATTCTAATGCTTTCCGGTATGATCACGGGTCAGGTGGTGGCTCAGGATTCGGGCCGAGTTACGGTGGAGGAAATTCCGGTTCAGGCTTTAATGGTAATTAGGGCGGACATAACAATCAAGGTAATCAGAATAGCCAGGGTGGTTACAACCAGCAGCAGCAGCAGTTGGGCTACCAGAGCAACCCGAAGCAGTTAAATAGTGGGCAATACCATGTTTTCACCACTAGTTTGGACAAGCGAGACCGGAAGCTTCATAAGCGGGCAGTAAACTCTGTTGAACCGGTCGTGCCCCATTATTTGCGCTGGTCTGAACAGCCAATCGTATGGAGCAGAGAGGATCATCCTCCCCGGGTTGACAATCCGGGTCAGCTAGCGTTGGTGGTGGCACCTCAGGTGGGAGGTTATAAGTTCACCAAGGTACTCATGGATGGAGGGAGCAGCATTAATATCTTATACTATGGGACCTTCCGCCGTATGGGACTAACAGATAAAAATCTTAAATCGTCCAATACGGTATTCCATGGTGTGGTACCTGGTAAGTCAGCATATCTTGTTGGCAAGATAGCTCTGGAAGTGGCCTTTGGAGATGATCATGATTCCAGGTCGGAGACACTGACTTTTGAGGTGGTAAAGATCCATAGTCCATATCACGCCCTGTTTGGGCGGCCGGCTTACGCCAAATTTATGGCACGGCCCTCTTATGTGTATTTGCAGCTTAAGATGCCAGGTCACAAAGGAACAATAACGGTTCATGGAAGCCGCAAATTTGCTTTTGAGTCTGAAGAAGGTGATGCGGCTTATACATAGTCGGTTTGCGCCACAGAGGAGCTGAAATATTACAAGGACAATGTTGAGCCGGCAGACATGACTCCATTGAAGAAGCCAACTACGGAGCATGATCTGGCCCTGAAGTTCAAATCGGTAGCTGAGACTAAGCTTGTTGACTTCGTACCTGGCGATTCGTCCAAGCAGTTCAGTATCAGTGCCAACTTGGATCCGAAATAGGAAAGCGCGCTCATCGAGTTCATTCGTGAGAATCGGGACATTTTTGCATGGAAGCCTTCTGACATGCCAGGTGTACCGAGGCAACTCGCTGAGCACACTCTTAATGTTGATCCCAAGTACAAACCGGTGAAACAGTTTCTCTGCCGGTTTAACGAAAAAAGACGCAAAGCTATTGGAGAAGAGGTTGCCAGGCTCTTAGCGGCTGGCTTTATCGTTGAAGTTTTCCATCCTGAATGGCTGGCTAATCCGATGCTGGTCCTTAAGAAATACGGCACCTGGCGCATGTGTGTGGATTACACAGATCATAACAAGGCTTGTCCAACAGATCCTTTTGCCCTCCCCCGTATTGATCAAATTATTGATGCTACGGCGGGTTGTGAGCGTTTGAGTTTTCTGGATGCATATTCAGGTTATCATTAGATCTAGATGGCAGTTAAGGACCAGGAGAAGACGGTGTTCATAACTCCCTTTGGAGCCTTCTGCTATGTGTCGATGCCCTTTGGGCTCAAGAGTGCCCAGGCAACTTATCAACGGTGTGTACAAAATTGCCTTCATAAACAGATTGGTCGTAATGTACATGCCTATGTTGATGATATTTTGGTTAAGTCAAGGGAGAAGGAGACTCTGGTTGACGACTTGAAGGAAACCTTTGATAACCTGCGGACATACAAGATGATGCTCAACCCGGCCAAGTGTGTTTTTGGTGTACCGGCAGGCAAGTTATTTGGCTTTCTGGTGTCCAATAGGGGAATTGAGGCTAATGCGGAGAAGATCACAGCTATCACCTCCCTGGCTAAACCGAAGTGTATCAATGACGTTCAATGCTTGGCAGGCCAGATTGCCGCGTTGAGCCGGTTTATCAGCCGCCTTGGGGAGAAGGCGATCCCTTTGTATCAGATGTTGAAGAAGACGGATCAATTCGTCTGGAGTTCTGTTGCTGATAAAGCGTTTGAGGATTTAAAGCGGCAGTTAGCTAATCCGCCTGTTCTCGCCGCTCCAATTGACAAGGAGCCGTTGCTACTATATGTCGCAGCTAATGCTCGTGCAGTCAGCGTGGCTATTGTGGTGGAGCGCAAGGAGGCAGGCAAGGAATATCCGGTTCAGTGTCCCGTTTACTATATTAGCGAGGTGCTTATTGAGTCCAAGCAAAGGTACCCGCATTGGCAGAAGCTGGTATATGGAGTTTTTATGGCAAGCCGGAAGCTTAAGCAGTACTTCCAGGGACACCCCATCACAGTGGTCAGTTCTGCTCCCTTGGGAGATATAATCCAGAACAGGGAAGCAACCGGCCGGATTGCCAAGTGGGCTATAGAGCTTGGGCCGCACTGATTGAAATACATGCCTCGGACAGCGGTCAAGTCTCAAGCACTTGTGGATTTCATCAATGATTGGACAGAACTACAAGCACCTGAAGAGAAGCTGGATCACACATATTGGACTATCCATTTTGATGTGTCCAGGCAATTGGAGGGCTTGGGGGCTAGAGTCATGTTAACTTCCCCACAGGTGCTAAGTTTTGTTACGTTCTCCGCTTAATGTTCCCTTGTACTAACAATGCAGCTGAGTATGAAGCCTTGCTCCATGGTCTCCAGATGGCTAAGGAGATGAATCTAAGCCGAGTTAAGTGCTTCGGTGACTCGGACCTGGTGGCTCAGAAGTGTCAGGCACTTGGGATTCCAAGGACCCACTCATGGCAGCATATCATCGTGAGGTGGATATTGTTGCAGGTCATTTTAAGGGTTATTAGGTGGACCACGTGGACCGCCGGAAGAATGAAGCGGCGGACGCTTTAAGCCGGTTGGGCTCTCAACGCAAACCGGTCCTGCCTAATGTTTTCTTGGATTTGTTGCATAACCCGTCGGTCAAGCTCCCTGGTGAAGAGGATTTGGCTATTCCTGATCCAGAGGCTCAATTGGTGACAGCTCTTCATGTCATTCTGGATTGAACGATTCCTTATCTTGCGTACATGAACCGGGGCGAGTTACCAGAGGATGAGACTCTGGCTAGGCAGATAATCCGGCGATCCAAGTCCATGACTATTGTCAATGGCGAGTTGCATCATTGCAGTGTGTCAGGGGTGTTTGAGCGCTGTGTGTCTCCAGAGGAAGGCTGTGAAATCTTGCGTGAGATCCACGAAGGAGATTGTGGTCACCACGCCGGTTCAAAGTCTTTGGTGGCTAAAGCGTTTCGCCACAGCTTCTATTGGTTGACTGCTCATGCTGATGCAGAAGACCTGGTCAGACGATGTGACGGTTGCCAAAAGTTCTCAAGATGTGCTCATGTGCCGGCTCAAGAATTGAGGATGATTCCAATTACTTAGCCATTTGCGACTTGGGGGCTGGATATGGTTGGGCGTTTCAAAAGGTCCAAGGACAAGAAGACCCACCTTTTGGTGGCGGTTGACAAGTTTACAAAGTGGGTGGAGGCAGAACCTGTTAGCAAGTGTGATGCGGCCACATCGGTTCAATTCATCAAAAAGGTGATTTTCCGGTTTGGCTTTCCACACAGAATCATTACTAATAATGGTACCAACTTGTCCAAGGGTGCTATGAAGGAGTTTTGTGAACGTGAGCACATCTGGCTTGACGTTTCATCAGTGGCTCACCCACAGTCCAGTGGCCAAGCATAGGGGGCTAATCAAGAGATCTTCCGAGGCATCAAACCCCGTCTTATGGTTCCTTTGCAGAGAACGCCGGGTTGTTGGGTGGAAGAGTTACCATCTGTATTATGGAGCATCAGTACTACACCCAATAGATCAACAGGATACACACCGTTCTTCATGGTCTACGGAGCGGAGGCGGTTCTCCCTAGTGATATCCGTCATGATTTACCTCGTGTAGCGGCTTATGTTGCAGCGGACAACGAGGCGGCACGGCAAGATGCTTTGGACCTGTTGGACGAGGAACATGACATAGCAGCTGCCCGCTTGGCGATTTACCAGCAGGATCTTCGTCGTTATCACAGTCGCCGAGTCAGAACCAGAACCTTTCAAGAAGGAGATTTGGTGCTTCGGCTCATCCAAGACCAGACTGATATGCACAAGTTATCCCCACCTTAGGAGGGACCTTTCGTGGTCAGCAAGAATCTGCACAATGGGTCATACTATCTGATCGATATTCGAGAGCATAAAGACTCATGAACATCAGAGGATGAGACCAACAGGCCGTGGAACATAGCTCACCTTCAGCCTTACTATACCTGAGCCATCGGCTCTACTTATGTACATATTATGACAATGTATATATTATGATTAATACAATAAACCGGAGCCTCAGCTAAAGCAGGGTCTCTGTTCTTTTTACATCATGTGTGGTTACACAGAGTTTTTCTGTTTTAAAGCGGCCTCCAGTTTACCCCTTGAGTTAGCTTTTCAAAGCTTCATGTTATATAACTTGGGTGCTTGGTCGTGTCCGAACCAATCCAACACCTTTTGATAGGTGAAAGCCACAAGATCACTTGGGGACTTGGTCACGTCTGAACTAGTCACGCCTCTTGATCGGCCTAAGGCCACATAATCACTTGGGGGCTTTGGTCGAACCCGAACCATCGCTACACCTCTTGATCGGCATAATGCCAATGCATCATTTGGGGACCTGGCTGACTTGAACCATAGCTACGCCTATTGGGGGCTTGGTCGTGTCCGACTATGGTAATGCCACTTGATCGGCTTAACAGCCTCTTTTTTGCAAATGGTTTTATCTTTGCCTTTGATTGACTCTTGTCTTTCTTTTGATAAATATTGCTTTTGTTGTGTTTTTAAACTGACAATTATTAAACCGGTTCGACTGTCAATTAACGGAACACGGTCAAATTTTAATACGGAGACTATTTACCCGATTTGATTTTTTGTTAACATCCTATTATGGAGTAACACCGGTGTTTATCATAACCCGGAACGGTTTACATGGTAAACCGGCATTATATACACATGAGCTGTTTTCTCCTCCAACAGTATGGGTTTATAAAACTCCCCTTCAAGACTGGCCAAGCCAACTTCATGCCCAACAATGGCAGATTTTTTGCAGAAAATAGTTTGGAGATTGATCATCCAAAGGAAGCACAAGTCGCAATAACTATGCATGAAGGCATATCAAAATCAAAGAGTATTGGCTAGCCTATTACAAGGCAACATGGTGCCCAGATAAGATCATTGTTTTGCTGCAGAACATAAAGGAGCAGTAATTTAAAACCGGCTTCCGGTTCATGCTTGGTCACCTACTTCACCTGATGGTTGCAGATCTTCCCGCGCCGCTTCAACTTCTGCTTCTTTACCCAGCGGCTGGAAATCAATAGTTGTCCAGTCGATTCGAGTTAATTCTTGAAAGAGAACTTCATCATTGATTAGCAACGACGGTTCAATGTCAGGAGCGTAAGTATGCTTACGGATTGGAGGGATAAGGTTCTCCACTTCAGGAATTGGTGCAGCCACTCGTTTGTTTTGGTCATCATATTGGGCTTGATAGTGAGACAAATCTTCCTCTTCAACCAATTGACAAGCTAGAGGGTGCACCTCCCGATCTATCGCTCGTAGATCTTCTTCACTGAACTCTGACCCGTCTTCCTTCAAGCTAGGATAGCCCTGAGCCGCTTCAACTGGATCAAAATCTGGCACCCACGCTTTTGCCCGGATTAGGGCGTTGATAGCACCGGTTTGAGCAGCAGACTTCTTCAGTTCTTCTACCCGGGCAGGAAGCATTGACAACCTTTTAATAGTGTCCTGGATCAAGGTGGGCGCCGGATTGTTGTGGGAAGCAGTACAGATAATCCTTTGTGCACCATTGTACAGCTGTTCTATCAATGTATAAGTGGCTTTCAATTTCTTCCGCACATTTGATCCTAAGTGACCAATGCGAGAGCCTATATCAGTCAAAGGGTTAGTAAACCGGCAATTGGATAAGCAGGCCTTATGACTTCAGAAAATAAGCAGGCTTACCAAAGACAGCAGCGGTCATGGCATGCAGTTGCTGCTTTACACTGGTCAGTTCATCCACTACCGGTTTGAGTGCAGCCTCGGCATTCTCTACTCACTGAGTTAAAGAATATTTTTCAGTGGCCCAATCCGCCCGGTCCTTGTTGAAGCCCTCCTTAAGCTGTTCCATGACGCTTAAAGCGCTGGTTAATTCCTCTTTCGCCATGGAGGTTTCGGCTTGTTGGGACTTCAGATTTTCTTGCAGATCGGCGATTTGGCTTTCTCTTTTGTTCAGCTTAGCCTGCATACAGACAGTAATATGATGCAGATAGCGGTACAGAATTGAAGTACCAACCACATAACAAGTTATGCCCTTGGTACTTGGGGAATGCATATTTGCTCTTCATCTTACAATTTTTCATAAAGTCCCAAGCTCAATACAAGTATTCAACTTGGCACTTGGGGGCTAATGGCTATTTGTTCAATAATTACTGATGTTGCAAGCTTTATTACCTAAAGTCCCGGTTTAACTACATTAAGTTGAACCGGCCCTTGGGGGCTACATCAGCAAATTCAGGTACATGGAAGTTTACACTAACAAGTCCCGGTTTAAGTTGGTATCTTAAACCATCACTTGGGGGCTATTGGAGGTAACAGATTGAAGTATATAAGCAGAGAAGCACATGGAGATCACCTCATATTTGTCCTTCATCATATTAACCAGACTGGCTTCGTAGTCACGGCTGGTGTAGAGCCGGTTCAGATAGCCGGAATGAAGATCTTGGGCGTTCAGAGCGGCATAAGTTGCCAGATCAGTATTCCATTTGCCTTTGCCAATGGCAGCAAATTCTTCTTTGGCAGTGTGTCTGGGTAAAGCAACGAGATTGCTTGGCTCTATGCGACCAATGCCAGTAATAACAACTTCATCATCTTTTGCTTCGCCGGTTTGCACTGGGGCCGTCGGCTTGTCAGTAGGCTTTGATGGACTAGTGGATCTATCAATCCGGACGGGGCTTGTGGGCTGATCAACAGGACCTGAGGTGTCAACATGTGTCTCTTCAGCAACAAAGTTATCGTCTTGTGGTGGTGGGTCGTTTTGCACATCCTCACAAATAGCCGCTTCAGGATCTGGTATTCTGTCCGATTCAGGAACGGTATTCTCTTCTGCCGCCTTGTCCAGGCGAGCCTTCTTGCTCGGCCTAGGCTTAGCCCTAAAAGAAATAAGAAGGATCAATACAGTATATGTTGCAAAGTAATACATCAAAAACATTATAAGAAATATGGCTCACCCAAGCACCATTTTGAGTGGTGGCAGCTGGGTGGCTGATGACTCGCTAGACGATGAATGAGAAGTACCCTGATAATCGGAGTGAGACGGATTAAGAGGTTGACGGAAACAGCCCGCTTTAGGACAAGCATTGACAAGAGAGTTAGAGACCTCTGAACGGCGTTTCTGAACCGGACTGTTCGGTAAACCGGCGGAGGTAACTACCTGGCCGCTGTGCCGGGTTGTGCGGCGAGCTTCGTGCTATTGTGTCTTCATAAGAAAGTTTGGGTCCAAATAAGCAAGAGGATGAGAAAAATTAACTTTCCGGTTTGCCCGACGGATTTTTAGTGAAGGCAAAGGGTTTGAATCGGAGGAGAGAGCAATTACCTCTACAGCATCAGCATGACTGACTTCGGTGTCGTCCTGGCAATGGTCATTATCAATAAGGCGTGTGAAAAATAAACCAAGTGAATAAAGCTCTACCTCAAGGTCCGGGTTACCCACATCATCATCAGCTGCCGGATCAGAAGACGCAGTGGTTTTCTTCTTGATAGCAGGCCTCTTCACAACTCTGGTTTTAGGCCGGGTTGGTCTCTCCGGTTTTTCTGGTTTCTCTTGCGGAGGTTTCTTGCTCCAAAATGGATCGTCGCCCTATTGAAAGATGTTGATGTTAACAGTTGATAATTTGAAACAGACAGATTCAATAAAATTATAAGGTATGAGTCTTACAGCTGGCGGTTTGTTAATGGCACAAAATGGAGCCAGGCCGGTTTGAGCACAGACAGGTTCTGGTTCGTTCAGTATCTTTTTTATAGCTTCTGTAACTTCGTCATCTGTGAGTTGGATATCAATGTGTCGAAGAGGGTCTTTTTCACTTCCTGTGTACTCGCACATCAAACCGGAGCGCTGGCTTAAGGGCAGTACGCTCCAAGTTATCTAGCAACGGGCAAGATCAACCCCTGTCAACCCGTTAGCCATGAAGGCTCTGAGCTTGGATAATTGAGGAGCATATTTGATTCTCTCCTTAGCGGTCAGCCTCTGGGGGAATGGATGTGTATTGCTTAGCCGCTCTGGACGGTAACCCGACAAAGGATTTTCGTCAAAAGGAGAGGTATCTTTTTAGTAAAACCATGTTTGATTCCATTCTTTGGGATGGCTGTGCAGTTTGGCATGAGGGTAAGTGACCTCTTTCCTCTTTTGAATTGCCATGCCACCTAACTCAGTGTTGGGACCGTCAGTAAATTCAGTGCGACGGTTTAGATGGAAGCAGTCTCTGAACAATTCAACTGTGGGTTCCTCTTGAAAGAACACCTCACAGAGCACTTGGAAGTGACATATGTTGGTTATGGAGTTTGGGCCAGTATCTTGCGGACGGAGTTGGAAATTGCCTAAGACATCCCGGTAAAATTTTGAACCGGGAGGATTGAAGCCCCGGGCTAGATGATCCGCAAAAACAACAACCTCTCCCTCTTGAGGCTGGGAGGACATTCTGTACCGGGGACACTCTAGTGAATAACATCTCGACTGCTTAAAGCGCCAGTTTTGACTAAATTATTTAGCTGAGTCTCGGTCACGCGAGAGGGAACCCAGTTACACTCGTACACTTGTTTGGCCATAGTGCAGTCTGCAACGTAGTAGTAACCGGTTCAAGACCGTGTTGGAAAAGTACACCCACATTCATGTATTATTAAACCGGAGACAGTTGTTCCTAAACTGGAGTTTCACAAAGCGGCAGTGCCTGGCTAAGGAATTCTGGCGGTTCAACAAGGGGACTAACGGTATATACCGGTTTGGTAATTTTTCTACAAAGTTAAACCGCCTGGTCTAAACATTGAAGCAGTTGAGATTGCGGATGAGTAAGTATGCAGAAACAGATTTCACAAGATTCTACTACAGCGTTGGATCTGGAGCATGTTCATAAAAGGGATAAATATTCAAGGCCTAGAAGGAGCAGGGCGGAATCAGTAAAATGAAGTTATGGATCAGATCTATTGTCCTAACATATGAAAGTGAAAACGAAGGATAAAAACTACTACTACATAAAGAGCAAAGATTCACAGACTCATCTAAAAAATCTAGCCTACGCACAAGGAGCAGGCGATGAACACTGGAAGAACATGGAAACCCTAGAACAGATCTGTATTGGAAAGAACAGAAGACTTACTGGAGCTGAGGCAGACGCAGAAGATCGCCGCGGTGCTCTGGTGCGCTCAGGGTGATGCAGCGGCCAAGGTTGGTGCAGAAGTTGACGGCGGTGGCGGAGCTCCGAGACTGGGCGACGCGAGGAAGATGAAGCAGAAGGGCACGAAGGGGAAAAAGAAATGACCCCTCAGTCCTATTTATAAAGAAAAAGGACATGTGTCAGGCGCGTGAATCAAGGGACCGCAAATTTTGGAAGCAAAGCTGTCGCCTCGGTTATTGCGGATCTATTAAATAAGAAGGTATCATGGATAGTCTCTTTATGACAGATGACGTCACTCCAGTTTACAACAACCAGAGAAGATGACATCACGACGGTTCAACAAACTACAAGGAGATGTTGAAGATGAAGATTTTTGCTAAGGATTGACATGAACCTGTTCAAATCAATCTGGGGCCTAATGTTGGGGATATTACTATTGGGCATAAACCGGCCTATCTGGGCCAGGTTAACTTCATCAGTAGTTAAGTATGTTAAATCCCAAGAAGGCAGATGAGGGCTAAGGGCCCATAGTCGGTTCAAGGCCTGTAGCTGTAAACCGGCGTTGGTATGTAACTTGTATTGTAAGTTAGGAATAAGTAGAGACCAAACCGGACACATCTATGAGCCGGTATTGGGACTCTGTAAACCGACGGGCGTCACCCATGTATATAAGGGGGCGACCCGGCGGCGGTTCGAGGAGGACAGACAACAACTCAAGACTTAGGCGAAGCTTGTTTGCTCCCTAGTCATCGAAACCCCATCAATTCCATCACAACTAGACGTAGGCTTTTACCTTCATCGAAGGGGCCGAACTAGTATAAACTCTCTTGCCTCTTAACCCCTTCAAGCTAACCCGTAGCGATGGCTCCACGACTAAGTCCTTTCATGAGGACATGTGACAAAACCACGACAGGTCCCGAACTGTGCGTCTAGGATCGATGGTAACAGGAGACGGGGGACACGATGTTCACCCAGGTTCGGGCCCTCTCTATGGAGGTAATACCCTACTTCCTGCTTGATTGATCTTGATGAATATGAGTATTACAAGAGTTGATCTACCACGAGATCTTAATGGCTCAACCCTAGAAGTCTAGCCTATGTGAATATGGTAATGAGTATCTAGCTATCCGGACTACGCTCTCCGGTTTATATAGACACCGGAGAGATCTAGGGTTACATGGAGTCGGTTACATAAGAAGGAATGTTCATAGTTGGTCGCCTAGCTTGCCTTCCACACCAAGGAAAGTCCAACCCGAACACGGGTATAGTCTTCGGCCTTCATATCTTCAGAGCCAATCAGTCCGGCCCAATGAATAACAGGCCTGACGCCCGAGGACCCCTTAGTCCAGGACACCCTCACTGGGCATCCCTAAAACCTTTGCCTTACTCTTGTGCAATGACAAGTGAATAAACACTCATCGTGAGAATAACACATCCAGCATGGAAAATATTAGACACCCGTTACCGTTCCGCGAGCGAAACAAACACACAAAAGAGAAGTTTATTTTGAAAATCACAGATGGCACATGCAAATTTGCTTAGAACGGCAAAAGAATACCACATATAGGTAGATATAGAGGACTCATGTGGCAAAACTGGTTTAAAGGATTTTGGATGTACAAGTAGAGGTCATACTTGATGCAAAATGAAGGCTAGCAAAAAGATTGAGAAGCGACCAACCAAGAAACGAATAATCTCATAAGCAAGCATTAAGCATAATTACCACCGAATAATGCACCACAAGTAGGATATAATTTTCATTGCATGATTATTGACTTCCGTGCATGCATAGGGAATCACAAACCTTAACACCAATATTCTTAATAGAGCAAAATTACTCATCAACATAACTCACATATCACATCATCATATCTCAAAACTATTACTAAGAATCAAGTTTATTTTGTCCAATGATCTTCATGACATTTTTTTACTTTATCCTTCTTGGATATCTATCACATTGGGACTAATTTTCATGTTTTGCTTTTCATAAGCTCAAACAAATATAAGTGAAGATCATGAGCATAACAAATTTTCTTTCTCTCAAAATAATTTAAGTGAAGCAAGAGAGAATTTCTTCAAAATTTTACTAACTCTCAAATAAATCTAAGTGAAGCAAGAGAGCATTTCTTCAAAAATACTAAGCACACCGTGCTCAAAAAGATATAAGTGAAGCACAGAGAGCAATTCTAACAAGTCATGATATAATTTTGGCTCTCTCAAATAGGTGTGTCCATCAAGGATTGATAACTTAAAACATAAAATAAAACAAGCAAAGACTCATATCATACAAGACACTCCAAGAAAAACACATATCATGTGACGAATAAAAATATAGCCTCGAGTAAAATACCGATGGTCGCTAGAAGAAAGAGGGGATGCCACTCGGGGGCATCCCCAAGCTTAGTTGGTTGCTCATTCTTGGATAATAGCTTGGGATGCCGGGGAATCCCCAAGCTTAGGCTCTTCTATCCTTCTTTCATCCATCGTAAGATAACCCAAAACTTGAAAACTTCAATCACACAAAACTCAACAAAACCTTTGTGAGATCCGTTAGTAAAAGAAAGCAAACCACTACTATAAGTGCTCTATAAAACCAATTCATATTTTGTTTTTGTATTATACTACTGTATTCCAACTTTTCTATGGAAAAACTCATCAAAGAAAACCATAGAGCCATCAAAATACGCACACAACACAAAGAAAATAGAATCTGTCAAAACAGAACAGTCTGTAGAAATCTGGAACTTTCAAATACTTCTGTAACTCCAAAAATTCTGAAAAATTAGGACGAACAGGGTAATTTGTATATTGATCTTCGGCAAAAATAATTGGCATTTTATCACGTTCTGGTGATTTTAAACAATTGTTTTCGTGAGCACCAAAGTTTCTGGTTTTTCAGGAAGATCAAACAACTATCACCCAAGAAGATCCTAAAGGCTTTACTTGGCATAAACACTAATTAAAACATAAGAAACACAATCATACCAGAGGCATAATTGCGTAAACACTCAAGAACAGAAAGAAAAAAGAAAAAATAAATTTTATTCATTGGGTTGCCTCCCAACAAGCGCTATAGTTTTACGCCCTTAGCTAGGTGTAAGGCAAGGATCTAAGTTTTGTCATCTTTGGTTTGAGATTCATAAGGTGGCCTTATTTTTGTTCTAGGAAAGTGTTTCATACCCTTTCTCAAAGGAAATTGGAACTTGATATTGCCTTCTTTCATATCAATCCCGGCACTGATAGTGCGTAAAAACGGTCTACCAAGAATAATTGGACAAGATGGATTGCAGTCAATATCAAGAACAATAAAATCTATGGGCACACAATTCCTATTTGCAAGAATAAGAACATCATTAATTCTTCCCATAGGCTTTTTAATAGTAGAATCCGCCAAATGCAAATTCAAGGAACATTCTTCAAGATTGGTAAGACCAAGCACATCACATAAAGATTTCGGAATTGTGGAAACACTAGCACCCAAGTCATAGAAAGCAAAACACTCATAATTTTAATCATGACTTTGATAGTAGGTTCCCATTCATCATGCAATTTTCTAGGAATTGAAACTTCTAATTCCAATTTTTCTTCCAAATCTTTCATCATAGCATCAAAAATATGTTTAGTAAAAGCTTTGTTTTGTTCATAAGCATGGGGTGAATTTAGCATGGATTGCAACAAAGAAATACAATCAATCGAAGAGCAACTATCATAATTAAAGTCTTTGTAATCCAAAAGAGTGGGTGCATCACTAACGAATGTTTTGACCTCTCCAAACCCACTTTTATCAATTTTCTCAACAAGATTTTCACCCTTGGAAATATTGGGACGCCTTCTACCTAAAGTTGACTCTTCTCCAGTCCCTTTTTCATCAATCTTATCTTTACTAAAAAAGGAATCAATATAAGAAACACCAATTATTTTAAGATCTTCATCATGTTTGCAAGAATAATCACTAGAAAAAGCTTTCTCTAAAAATTCTCTTTTAGCTCTAAGCATAGCAGTTCTTTTCTTACTTTCATCCATAGAAACATAAAGAGCTTTAATTGATTCATCAACCTTAGGCACAAAAATTTTCAACTTGAGATTTTCCACATCATGAGCAATTCTATCAACACTTCTAGACAAGTCATCAATCTTATTCAAGTTTTCTTCTATGGAAGTGTTGAGAACTTTTTGTGTGTTGATAAATTCTTTAATATTATTATCAAGATCAGAGGTATTCCTATTTTATTGTAAGATTGATTTCCATAGGAATTACCATAATTATTAGAGGAATTACTAGGAAAAGGCCTAGGATTAAAATTTCCTCTATAAGCATTGTTGTTGAAATTATTGTGAGAAATAAAATTCACATCAATGGCATCACTACTTTTCCTAATCAAAGTAGACAAAGGCATATAATTAAAATCAACAGGAGCACTTTTACTAGCAACCAACTTTATAAGAGCATCAACTTTTTCACTCCAAGAAGAAATTTCTTCAACAGAATTAACTTTTTTTACTAGTAGGAGCTCTTTCGGTATGCCATTGCGAATAATTTGCCATAATAATATCAAGCTATTTGGTGGCTTCACCCAAAGTGATTTCCATAAAAGTTCCACCCGCGGCGAAATCTAAAAGATTACGAGAAACAAAATTCAACCCCGCATAAAATTTTTGTATGATCATCCAAAGATTTAACCCATGAGTTGGGCAATTCCTTAGCATCATTTTCATCCTTTCCCAAGATTGTGCATCATGCTCATGTTCAAGTTGATTGAAATTCATGATCTGTGTCGGTGTACAAAAGAAGGAGCACACCTTTGTACCCCTTTACCTGTGCACGGGCAATCACAGCCGCGCCCACGACAGCACCAAGCAGAACAGGGAGGTGAACCGAGGTAGAACCGAAGCCCGAGGCAGCCAGAGCAACACCAAGGTCAAAACCACAAAGAGAAGAGGGACGAAGCAGGTTCCCCCGGCAAGGACCTTGCCGGGGCAGCCTCATCGGCCCTGACAAGACCCTTGCTGGGGCGGCCCGTCCAACACTAGCGGAACACTTAAGATCAGATGAGGATTAGAAGACGACGATCCTCGGCAAGATCCTTGCCGAGGAAGGCCACCAGACCCCTGGGAAGATCCTTGCCGGGGATGACAGCGCGCCACGGCAAGACCCTTGCCGGGCCACCCGGCACAGCCCTCACCAAGGACGCTAGCAGGATCACTGCCAGCCCCGCACCAACCAAGTTTCCACCGCCGTTCGCATGCAGCTGCCAGCCCAACCAGCTGGGCAGGCACCTGCGTGGCAACATGTAGCTCCCAGGCCAACTCATCAAGCGCCTGCGTGGCGGCATGCAGATCTTCGTGGAGGCTCCACCATCGCGCCACCTCAGCTGCCTGCCTGCCTACATGGCGCCACACGCATCACTGGTCGGGGCGCGCGTCGAAGCGAGGAGGAGCGGCGACGGACGGGACGGGCCTCGCCCCCGTCCCCGATAAAGCTAGGGGACACCTCAGCGGTGCATTAAATGTGACTTGTCCTGTAATACAAGCGATAAGCTCGCAATACTGTATGCCTTTCCACCTCCTGTATGCCACTGTGGCAGCCCCTTTCGACTATAAAAGGAGGCCCATGGCATACTGGAGAAGGACCCGGCTCTTTGGAACCACGCACCCCACCATAGCTAGTTCGAGAGCTCAATAACTCTCTGAAATACATCCACCAAAGGAGGACTAGGGTTTTACGCATCCTCGCGGCCCGAACCTGGGTAAATGATCCTTGTGCTGGTTACTAATCCTACTCTTCCCGCAACCCTCTGCCCCGGCAACCGTAGTAGGGATTCTTGTGATCCCATAGGTGTCATTCCACACCGACATCTTTGGCACGCCAGGTAGGGGGCGCAATTGTGAGAATATGGTCTAGTAGTTAGCCTAGCGGTTGTTCGTCGCCATGGCTCCCAATAAGAAGACGGCCACGGCGATCGGCTCATCGGGGGCCGAACGGCCCGTGCCAGTACGGGCGAGCAGTGGCCCGGTCGCGGACAGGACCCGGGCCGCGGTCCACGAGCACCAACGTCGCCCTGGCAGTCAGAGCCTGGCGAGCGGCGTCGTTCGCGCGCCAGACGACTGGCCGCACGTCGCTAGATCCAAAGATGGAGCTAGGCCCCCCGCAGGCGGCGCGGGGCCCTCCAGGAGTGTTGTTGTGCCACCCCCGGGCGGCGCAGCGACCTCCAAGACGCCCATGCCGGCAACCACTGCACGCTCTTCCCATGGTGTGCGCGACGAGCAGCGTCACCACGCCGGTGACCCTAGGTGCCGCCGTGGGAAGAGCCCTATGCATCATCCGCGGGATGAAGGAGTTCAGCATGCCCGCCGAAGTGCTGGCGAAAATGGCGCGCAGCCGTTGGGTCATGAGGGAGCTCCTTCTAACGTGGTTAGAAGTCAAAGCACACCGTGATCCACGCAGCTGTCGCCGCCACCCAAGCCAGCAGAAGCTTTGGCGCACGCGCAGCTGCTCCTCGACTTCCCTCTTGCTGCAGAGAAGATCGACGAATGGAGGGCCACCATCCGGAGCCTCTTCACCGTCGCCAACAAAGACGATCCGCGACCGGTGGGGCCCTCGGGTCGGCGCTCCACCGAGCCACCACGTGCTGGCGCTGGGAGGAGCGGGGGAGTTGCGGCCACGGTGCAATCTCCTCCTCCTCGCCAGCCGCCGTGGGCGTCAGCCCGTCGAGACGACGCTTGTGATAACATCTCTATAGCATCGTCCGACCCGCGGACCCACCGCGACCAGCGCCAAGTTCTTCGAGAACGAGCTCATGAAGATGCTCGGACCACTATTGAGCGCCGACGAGATACACACTGCCAGTCGGACAAGCGGGATGGACCCGCTATGGACCACCCAGCACCGGGGGGCTCCGGCGGCATACCTTTCGAGGTGGGCTGCCCGGCCTTTACCCGTGAGCTGCGGCAGTTCCAGTGGCCGTCCCACCGCACATTCAAGCCCGACGTAGGCGAGAAGTACACTGGCAAGACGCATCTGTCCGAGTTCCTCAGCATCTACACCATCGCGATGCAGGCGGCCGGAGCTCGCGACGACAAGGTGCTTGCCAATTATTTCCCGCTGGCACTGAAGCCTAATGTTTTGTCTTGGTTGATGCACTTGCCGGCGGATTCCATTTCTTCTTGGTCAGATCTGTGCCATGAGTTCGTTGGCGCCTTCACAGGAGGCCACCAAGCTCATGGCCAGGCCAGTGATCTGCATATCATTCCCCAGAAGGAAGGGGAAACCCTGCGCAAGTACATCCAGAGGTTCAGCCGGGTGCGGTAAAACATCCCAGACGTTCATCCCGCCGCTGTGATCAGCGCGTTCCATCAGAACGTGCGCAACCGCAAGATGTGTGAAGAGCTGGTGATGACCAAGGTTAAGGATGTGGCCGAGCTCTACGTTCTGGCCGATAGATGCGCCCGGGCTGAAGAGGGAAGGAAGTACCCCGGCGAAGACGCCGGTGCAGAAACCGACTCTACCGACGAAGACACCGCCACCCCGACGAAGAAGGGCCAGCGTCGTAACAGGAAATGCAAGGGTAAGGCCGTACTTGCCGTCGAGGGGTCTGACGACACCGGCGCTGCCAAGAAGGTCAAGGCAGACGGTCCCGGCAAGGAGGTTGCCGGGTGGGCTGCCTGCCGGGCCTTAGCAGCTGCTGACAAGTCAGGGGGCTCCGGCAAGCAGTATTGCAAGATCCACCACACCAAGGGCCACGACCTACTGAACTGCCGACAAGTCGAGCTGCTTGCTGAAAAGCAAAAGACCGAGTATGAAAGGCAGGACAAGGATAAAGGTCAGGACGGTGCCGAGGGATCCGACAAGAAGCGTGGCGGCCAAGGAAGCTGCCCCGGCAAGGACAACCAGCAAGAGAGGCCTGCCCGGGGCCGTGACAAGAAACAAGAAGACGATGATCACGACGAGGACGACGAGTCCGGTGAGCAAGAGTTCCAGAAGGCTATGAAGGCCATGTGCGTCGATGGTGGCACCTCGCTGCATACTTCTCACCGCCAGCTCAAGCAGTGGGCGCGTGAGATTACAGTAGTGAAGCCGTCGTTCGACGCTCAGAAGCCGCTGAAGTGGTCCAGCACACCCCTTATCTTTGACGCCGAGGACCACCCTGACCGCACAACCGCGGTTGGGTGTTTGCCATTGTCGGTCTCACCAACGATACACAACCTCAAGGTGAACAAGATGTTGGTTGACAGCGGGGCCGGCCTGAACTTGATCTCGCCCGTCGTGATCAAATAGCTACAAATTCCCGATGGAGACCTCGAAGAAACGGGCATGTTTCAAGGGGTCAATCCGGGGAGGAGCCAGCCGAAGGGGAGGGTCACACTGCCCGTGACGTTTGGAGGAGAGTTGAACTACAGGACGGAGAGGATCGTCTTCGACGTGGCCGAGATCCCCTTGCCCTACAACGGGATCCTCAGCCGCCCGGCACTAGCCAAGTTCATGGCGGCGTCACACTACGCCTACAACATGCTAAAGATGCCCGGGCCATTGACCATCATCTCCGTCCCATCCGACAAGAAGGACGCGCTGATCTGCACCAACCAACTCTACCGGGAAGCAGTTGCAGCAGCTGCCGTCAAGGCACTTGCTCCTACCGCTGAAGGCCTGGGAGGGAAGAAGAAGCCCGGCAAGACCTCTCGCACCCACTCTGGCAAGAACACCTCTTCGGAGTGTTGCGCTACCATCGAGGACGTGCCAGAGAGCTCTACCGGCAAGAGCAAGAAATCTAGAGCCGAGCCACCGCAGATCAAGAAGGTGTCCGCCAGGGAGGATGGCACGGGAGGGGCCTTCAGCATAGGTTCCACCCTCGACAGCAAATAGGAAGGCGCGCTCGTCACCTTCCTGCGGGCAAATGTCGACGTGTTTGCGTGGCAAGCATCCGACATCCCCGGTGTTCCCAAGGAGGTGATTGAGCACCACCTAGCTGTCTGGCCTCATGCGCGGCCCGTCAAGCAGAAGGTCAGAAAGCAGGCTCTGGAGAGGCAGGAGTTCATCACAGAGGAGATCAGGAAGTTGGAAGCAGCAGGTTTGGTGAGAGGAGTGCTCCACCCGACGTGGTTGGCCAATCCGGTAGTGGTGCGCAAGGCTAATGGGAAGTGGAGGCTGTGTATTGGTTACACAGATATCAATAAGGCTTGTCCTAAGGACCCCTTCCTGTTGCCGTGCATCGACCAGATTTTTGACTCCATGGCCGGGTGTGATCTGTTATCATTCCTCGACGCCTACTCGGGCTACCACCAAATCTTCATGACAAGAGAGGATGAAGAGAAGACAACATTCATCACCCCATGTGGTATGTATTGCTTTTTACAGATGCATTTCAGGTTGAAGAGTGTTGGCTCGACGTTTGCAAGAGCAGTCCAAATTGGTTTTGAACCTCAGCTCCATAGAAATATGGAGGCATACATGGATGACATAGTAGTCAAAACCAAGGACGGGCCAACTCTTGTGCAAGATCTGGAAGAGACATTTGCCAACCTGCGCAAGATCAACCTTAAGCTGAACCCTGAGAAGTGTGTCCTCGGCGTTCCATCCGGAAAGCTTCTCGGATTCTTTGTGTCGCAGCGTGGGATCAAGGCAAACCCAGACAAAATCAAAGCTATTGAGCAGATTGAGGCGCCCAAGAGGATCAAATATGTGCGTCAGCTTGATACGTCTCCGTCGTATCTACTTTTCCAAACACTTTTGCCCTTGTTTTGGACTCTAACTTGTATGATTTGAATGGAACTAACCTGGCCAGACGCTCTTTTCAGTAGAATTGCCATGATGTTGTTTTATGTGCAGAAAACATAATTTCTCGAATGACCTGAAACTCCATGGGATGTCTTATAAAAAATAATAAAAAATCCTCGCCAAAGATGAAGACTAGGGGGCCCACACCCTATCCACGAGGGTGGGGGGCGCTCCCCTAGGGCGCGCCCCCTACCTCGTGGGCCCCCTGGACACCTTCCGATGGCAACTCCAACTCTATATATTGGCTTTCGGGGAGAAAAAAAATAGGAGAGAAGAAATCATCGCATTTTATGATACGGCGCCGCCGCCAAGCCCTAAAACCTCTCGGGAGGGCTGATCTGGAGTCCGTTCGGGGCTCCGGAGAGGGGGATTCATCGCCGTCGTCATCATCAACCATCCTCCATCACCAATTTGATGAGGTTCACCTCCATGCGTGAGTAATTCCAACATAGGCTTGCTGGACGGTGATGGGTTGGACGAGATTTATCATGTAATTGAGTTAGTTCTGTTAGGGTTTGATCCCTAGTATCCACTATGTTTTGAGATTGATGTTGCTATGACTTTGCTATGCTTAATGCTTGTCACTAGGGCCCGAGTGCCATGATTTCAGACCTGAACCTATTATGTTTTCATGAATATATGTGAGTCCTTGATCCTATCTTGCAAGTATACAGTCACCTACTATGTGTTATGATCCGGCAACCCCGAAGTGACAATAATCAGGACCACTCCCGGTGATGACCATAGTTTGAGGAGTTCATGTATTCACTATGTGCTAATGCTTTGTTCCGGTTCTCTATTAAAAGGAGGCCTTAATATCCCTTAGTTTCCATTAGGACCCTGCTGCCACGACAGGGTAGGACAAAAGATGTCATGCAAGTTCTTTTCCATAAGCACATATGACTATATTCGGAATACATGCCTATGTTATATTGATGAATTGGAGCTAGTTCTGTGTCACCCTATGTTATGACTGTTACATGATGAACCACATCCGGCATAATTATCCATCACTGATCCGGTGCCGATGAGTTTTCCATATACTGGTTTACGCTTATTTACTTTCCCGCTGCTACTGTTACAATCACTACAAAATACCAAAAATATTACTTTGCTCGCATTACTCTTTTGTTACCGTTACCACCACTATCATATTACTGTGCTACTAAACACTTTGCTGCAGATACTAAGTTTCCAGGTGTGGTTGAATTGACAACTCAGCTGCTAATACTTGAGAATATTCTTTGGCTCCCCTTGTGTCGAATCAATAAATTTGGGTTGAATACTCTACCGTCGAAAACTGTTGCGATCCCCTATACTTGTGGGTTATCAAGACTAATTTCTGGCGCCGTTGTCGGGGAGCATAGCTCTATTCTTTGAGTCACTTGGGATTTATATCTGCTGGACACTATGAAGAACTTGAAAGACGAGAAAACTAAAATTTATCCCTCAACTACGAGGGGAGGTAAGTGTCGGTGTCAAAACCGGCGGATCTCGGGTAGGGGGTCCCGAACTGTGCGTCAAGGCCGGATGGTAACAGGAGACAAGGGACACGATGTTTTTACCCAAGTTCGGGCCCTCTCGATGGAGGTAATACCCTACTCCTGCTTGATTAATATTGATGATATGGGTAGTACAAGACTAGATCTACCACGAGATCAAGGAGGCTAAACCCTAGAAGCTAGCCTATGGTATGATTGTTGTGTATGGAGTTGATTGTCCTACGGACTACAACCCTCCGGTTTATATAGACACCGGATAGGGTTAGGGTTACATAGAGTCGGTTACAAGGGTAGGAGATCTTGAATATCCGCATCTCCAAGCTTGCCTTCCACGCCAAGGAAAGTCCCATCCGGACACGGGACAAAGTCTTCAATCTTATATCTTCATAATCCAGGAGTCCGGTGAAGGTATAGTCCGACTACCCGAACACCCCCTAATCCAGGACTCCCTCAGTAGCCCCTGAACCAGGCTTCAATGACGAGTCCGGCGCGTAGATTGTCTTCGGCATTGCAAGGCGGGTTCCTCCTCCAAGTCCTTCATAGAAGATTGCAAACACCAAGAATAGTGTCCGGCTCTGCAAAACAAGTTTCCACATATTGCCATAGAGAGAATAATATTAACACAAATCAAATCCGCCGACGTATTCTGCAGTGCGTCATCACACCACGGCCAAGTCCTTTACTCGAATCGTTTTCACTTTTCCACCTCAGCACGTTTTGCGAAGCGATTTCCTTGGCACGTCTTGTCAAAGCAGAGATCATGTGCCCCTTTTTACAGGATTCTCATCAATACGGACGTGGGTAACCCAACTGCGCCATTAATCACGGTGCTTGGGAGGCAAGCGAGTTTTACTAGGCTGGTGGGCACGCACAACCGCGTCCGCTCATATAAGGGGATAAGGCTCCACCTTTTTACCTACGCCTTCTTCCTCCTTTGCCTATCCATCTCCTCTGTACTCGAGCTCCAGCGCCCAAGCCCGCACTTCCTACCTCGACCTTCTCCAGCAATGTCCGGAGCAGGAGGCAAGTGGATGGTCTCCTCCGTCATGGAGGGCGATGTCAAAAAGCTTAGGAAGGCTGGATACCTGTCCAAGGACATCCCGCACCGGCTTCCCGAGAAGCGGCAGCTCCTCCGCACCCCAAGGCCCCATGAGAGGGTTGTATTCCTTCCCCACTTCCTCCGCGGACTGGGTTTTCCACTTCACCTGTTCGTCCAGGGGCTCATGTTATACTACGGCCTAGATTTCCACGATCTGGCCCCGAACTTCATCCTCAACATCTTGGCATTTATCGTCGTGTGCGAGGCCTTCCTCTTCGTCTGCCCCCATTTCAGCCTCTGGCTCAAGACCTTCAACGTCAAGCCCAAGGTGGGGCGAGGCAACCAGGCAGAGTGCGGAGGCGCCTTGGCGGGCAAGATTGCCAACGTCCTGTGGTTCGAGGGCTCCTTTGTGGAGACCCTAAAGGGGTGGCAAGCCGGGTGGTTTTACATCACCGAGCCACGCGATCCAAAATGGATCGCAGCCCCTGAGTTTCGATCCGGACCCCCCACGCGGCTCACGTCCTGGAAAGAGACAGGCCTATCATGGGGTAACGAGGGAGAGGTGACCGGACTGAAGACATGCATCCAGTCCCTGGTAAACAAGCCAATCAGGCTTGTAAATGTAGTCCAGGTCATGCTCGTTCGCTGAATCCTCCCGTGTCAACAACGGGACTTTACTCTGTGGGAGTTCGACCCAGCACAGCACCGAACCCTTAACAAGCTCTTCGACACGACATACGAAGACATCTGGAAGGCGCTAATCAAAGGTGCCGAGGCTCCCACATCCGCTTCCGAGGACCGCGGATACAGCTCGCAGCGTCACGCTAGCGAGGTAAGCTATTTTCACCCTTTATAGGATGTTAAGTTTTTTCATAGTATGACTCTATGCGGGATCTAAACTCCCTTACCTTTGACAGGCTTGGTAGGCGATATCTGGACCAATTAACTGTCCGGCTCCCTTGCCCGAAGACCCAGCCCCTGCTCTCTTAGAGAAGCTGCTGGTTCCGGCACCTTACGTGGTGCCGGAGAAGAAGGCCAAGAAGAAGAAGGCCATAGGGACTCGAAAGAGTGCCCGTAATGTGGCGGCGTCGGACTCGTCATCCGACGAGTCAGAGACGCCCTCCTCCCATGAGAACGAGGAGGAGGAAGAATAAACCTCTCCCCCTCCAGCGGGGGGAGGAAAGAAAAGGAAGGCCGCCCCAACGGGGGAGGCCGAGGGGTCTAGGAAGAGAAAGACCCCTCCGCTGGACTATTCCCTTGACGCCGAAGAGGATGGAGAGGAGTGGAGGACAGGGCCAAACGTCCGGTGAAATCGTAAGTTCGGATATCAGAGTAACTCATGATGTTCCTTTGTTGCATAGCTTTCCCTAATGTCGATCATAATTATGCAGCCCGCCCTAGGCTGAGCTCAACGAGTCGTCGGGCGACTCCCTGGACTCATCGAACATGAACTCAGTTCCACCCATTGTCTCCCCCCATGCTACGGACGACGCCGAAGTGGTGTCGCGACAAGCTCCTGGGTAGGAGGAGGTGGTCCTGGAGGAGCCGCAAGGCAACCTCCCGGACCCCAGGAGTGAAGGGGACAAGACCCCCCAGGGCTCCAAGTCCGGCTTTGGGCCGGACACCACGCCGGAAACTTTAACAGTTCCGGACCGCGGTAGGCAAACTCCTCCCAAGAGGAGCAAGCCTTTTGAGCCGGCAGCCTACGTCCAACCGGAGGCGCCGGACAATCTGCTGGAGGTGCTTGACGGCGCCTCCATCAACAAGGAGCACCGTAGTATTATGAGTACGGTGATCCAAAGGGTTCAGTCCGCCAAGAGCGGACTGACTGAAGCTTGTGCTAGCCTTCTAACAGGCTTCGAAGTAAGTAAAAATACAAAAATATTACCGCATAGATAGTAGCCCCTGATGCTCTGTTTGGCGTTCGGCAAGAAAAGTCGAACAAAGGATTAATTAAATTTCGCAGGAGTCTAACGAAAAGGAGTCAATATGCGTGTGCAGGCTTCGCTGCTATCCACCGCCGCACAGACTGCGAAGGTGGGTGTCCTGAAACAGGACCTCGGGCGGGCCGAGAAAGAGCTCGGCCTTGCCAAGCGGCGGCTCGAGGAGAAAGAAGGTAAGAAATACCTTATAGAAAAAGGTGCCTATAGAAAGACGCGATTGCAAAAAATAACAGGATTGAACTGCTTATTGTAGGGGCCACGACTGAGGTGGCGACCCTCAAGCAAGCGCTGTCCGAGGCCGAAAGGAGAACGGCCGCGGAGTGCACCGAGCGAGAGAAACTTGGGGCTTAGGTCTGCGAGGTGCGGCAAGAGCTTCAAACTCTCATGAAAAAACATGAGAGTTTGGAGCTTGAGTCAAAGACGCAAGCATCCGAGCTCGCGGCGGCCCTTGAGACTGCCAAGGCTGCCAAGGCCGAAGCCTAAAGGCCCTCCAAGAGTTGGAGGAGATGAAGAAGATAGCAGCGGGTAAGGCATTCTTTATGCAAAGCAGAAATATAAAAGTAAACTACTTGATACTTACCCGAATCCGGAGCTCTCCAGGGGCATTCGCAGATCTTCCCCGCAGCGTATCCGACGCTGCCGCATTCTACCGAGCTGAAGAGGGCAGCTCGACAGAGAAGGTGTTTTGGTCTCAGTATTCTGAGGCCGGACACCCTATGCCTTTGAGCGACCAGCTGAAACAGCTGGTCGAGCTCCACAAGGCGGCTGAACAGGCCATGAAGGGCTTCATAGTTCGGCTGTGGCCCGGAGAGGCCCTGCCTGGGAGCTATTTCGGTCTGGTGCGGCGGCTGGTGGAGGCCTGTCCAAGGCTCGAGGTCATCAAGCACTCCATCTGCATTGAAGGTGCCCGGAGGGCCCTTGCCTGTGCCAAGGTGCACTGGGGTAGGCTGGACGGTGAGAAGCTTGTGACGGACGGGCCGCCGCCGGGGAAGGAGCATCGCAAGCCCGAGAACTACTACAAGGATGTTCTTGCAGGTGCCCGCCTTGTGGCGGATGAATGTACCAAGGATGTAATCTTTGAATGAACTCGCTCGTTTTTATCCTGTGCGCTGAAAACTTGTTCATAGGCGCTAAGCAATGCTTATGGAATTTAAAATATTATTTGCTGTGTGGCTGTTTATCAAAAAATTGAGAGATGGCCAGTCGTCGGCTTCTGCCCCCATGCCGCTAGTGCTGGGGTGTTCGGGATAAACCTGAGCACTCTTTTTCCCATAATTTGGTCCTTCGAGGGAGGCGCTCAGCACAACGAACCAGGCAATCGGACTATAATGCTTGAACACTCTCACTTAGCCATAGAACTTTATAATTTTAAATTTCGGCGAAGCCCCTAGTTCGGAAGACCGAGTTCGGGGCGCTATCCACGCCTTGGCCGGACAAATCCGGCTCCTCGCTCGAAGCGGCATAAGTCTTTAGGGACTCGAAAAACCTCTCGAATAGCGACCGCTCTCTCGCCTCATCATGACAGTCAGTTTTAGCTTTCTCCACTGAGGTGCTTAACCCAGCTCAACCGGGGCACAATCGCAGCGGTTCTCCTAGTTCTACCTTAGCCGATATAGCGGAACGTAAGGCACCAAAACATAGGAGCCGGGCAAACCCAACTATTGACCCAAATCATGATTCGGAGCCGATGCATATAGTGCTATAAGTTCGGGGTGCTGCACTTGTGAAAGTGTACGGACTTCTCACACCATATTAAAGGGTACTGAAGCCCCTGGCGTACTTGCCGTACCACCATGTACGGGTGTAGCATGTCATTGATGAACATATATAATAGAGTAATGCAGAAAATAGACAAAAGCTATGCATTGTTTATATAAAGGCTGTTGTCAGAGCAGAACGATACAAGCGGTATTATAAGATAAAGATATTGGACTATTTAACATGTCCTGGCCAGGGGCAGGCCGCGGAATTGTATTCAAAACAGGTATACTGCTCGTAACAGAGACCACCTGGGAGTTCCATATTGTGGCGTGGCTTGTCTGCTTCCCTGGATCTTGCGTCATTTATGCGGCGGTTGAATTGCCGAACAGGTCATCCAAAAGTGTGGAGTCCTGAAAGGAAGAAAAAAAAGAATCCGGCAGCCCCTAGTACGTTTTAAGCCGTATTCTGGCCGTGCCATTGTTGTGCCCCTTCCCCTATGCCCATGGTATTTCAAGGGCGTAGTTATGTACGCGAGGTACCGGTTTCGCTATGTCGCGAGGGCTGGGGTTGGGGCCGCACTGCTATGCCTGCTCAGAACGTGCCAGGCGGTCTTGTGTTAGGTTACTCCGGGCGCGCTTGGCAGTGTCTGGCTTTTTAACGGCCGGACTGGAGAATTGCCTAAGAAGGCTGCTTTGTACTTCCGCTGCGAGAGCCGCCGTGTGCTCCTCCGTACGGAGGGAGCGTTTGGTGTTTCCGTTGACCGTGATTACTCCTCGAGGGCCTGGCATCTTGAGCTTTAGATATGCGTAGTGCGGCACCGCATTGAACTTTGCAAATGCGGTTCGTCCGAGCAGGGCGTGATAGCCGCTGCGAAACGGGACTATATCGAAGATTAACTCTTCACTTCGGAAATTGTCCGGGGATCCGAAGACCACGTCAAGTGTTACTGAGCCTGTACAGTTGACTTCTACACCTGGTATTATGCCTCTAAAGGTCGTTTTTGTGGGCTTAATCCTTGAGGGATCTATGCCCATCTTCCGCACTGTATCCTGGTAAAGCAGGTTCAGGCTGCTGCCGCCGTCCATGAGGACTTTGTGAGGTGAAATCCGTCGATGATTGGGTCGAGAACTAATGCGGCGAAGCCACCATGATGGATGCTAGTGGGGTGGTCCCTTCGATCAAAAGTGATCGGGCAGGAGGACCATGGGTTGAACTTTGGGGCGACTGGCTCCATCACGTATACGTCCCGTAGAGCATGCTTCCGTTCCTTCTTGGGAATGTGGGTTGCGTATATCATGTTCACCGTCCGCACTTGTGGGGGAAAACCCTTCTATCCATTACTGTTCGGCGGCCTGGGATCCTCCTCGTCATCGCTATGCAGCCCCTTGTCTTTATTTTCGTCTCTTAACTTGCCTGCCTGCTTGAACACCCAACAGTCCCTGTTGGTGTGATTGGCTGGCCTTTCGGGGGTGCCATGGATCTGGCACAAGCGGTCGAGTATTCGGTCCAAACTGGACGGGCCCTAAGTATTCTTTTTGAATGGCTTTTTCCGCTGACCGGATTTATAGCCTCTGAATCCGGCATTAACTGCCGTATCTTCATTACTGTCGCTGCTAACGCGGTGTTTTTGCTTGTTCCGACGAGTCCGGCCACTTTTGTCCTTGGTATCCGAATTACCAGGGTTCTTTGCTAAGTTGTTGCTGCGAGCTAGCCAGCTGTCTTCTCCCGCGCAAAAGCAGGTCATGAGTGTCGTGAGGGCTGCCATGGTTTTCGGTTTTTCCTATCCCAGGTGCCGGGCAAGCCACTCGTCGTGGATGTTATGCTTGAAGGCTGCTAGGGCCTCTACATCCGGACAGTCGACTATCTGGTTTTTCTTTGTTAGGAACCGTGTCCAGAATTGCCTGGCCGATTCCTGTGGCTGCTGAATTATGTGGCTTAAGTCGTCGGCATCCGGTGGTCGCACGTAAGTGCCCTGGAAGTTGTCAAGGAATGCGGCTTCCAGGTCCTCCCAAGAACCGATTGAGTCTGCTGGCAAGCTGTTAAGCCAATGCCGGGCCGGTCCTTTAAATTTGAGTCGGAGGTATTTGATGGCGTGTAGATCATCGCCGCGTGCCATGTGGATGTGAAGGTGATAATCCTTGATCCATACCGCCGGATCTGTTGTGCCATCGTATGATTCGATGTTTACGGGTTTGAAACCCTCTGGGATTTTATGATCCATTACTTCATCTGTGAAGCATAGTGGGTGTGCGGCGCCTCTATACTGGGCTATATCACGATGCAACTCGGAGGAGGTGTGTCTATTGTGTTCGGCCCGGCCGGATTTGTTGTATCCGGAGCGAAGGTCGTCGTCGCGTGTCGTAGGGCGCCTACGCAATCCGTAGATCTATCTTGTTTGTCTTGCCTTATCCTCCAGTACGTCTCACAGGTCTGGCGCATTATCCCGTGCCTTAGTTGAGCGGCGGCGGGGCATGGCTTGGGTGGAGGGCCGAGAGGCCTCTCTGTCGCGGCCGCGAGGTGGCCGGTTTTCCATGTTGTGCGCTGGTGATGTAGGTGCTTCCCCCTCTGATCGGGGTAGCGGCCTGCGCTTTGGGTAACTCTTGGAGGGGCGTTCGAGTTCATACTCTTCGGCCGCAAGGACTTCAGTCCATTTATCAGCTAGCAAATCTTGGCCAGCTTTATGCTGTTGCTGCTTTTTCTTAAGGCTGTTTGCCGTGGCTAAAAGCCTGCATTTGAAACGATCTTGTTCGGCGGGGTCTGATGGTACGACGAATTCTTCGTCATCGAGGCTTGCCTCGTCTTCGGAGGGAGGCATATAGTTATCATCCTCAACCTCTCGATCTGCCGCTCTCTCATGAGGGCTGGCTTCTCCATCTTCCTGTGCCGAATCTTGCTGGGGTTGGTGTTCTTCGGCGCTATCCGGGGTAGTATTATCTCCCATGCCGGAATCACCGTTTTTGCTTTGGCGGGATTTAGAGCGGCGCCGCTGACGCCGGCGCTTTGGCTGTTTCTTGGAGGTGTCATCCCCCGCTGTTCCATCGCCATCTCTGTATTTTGGAGTATCCACCATGTATATGTCATATGACGAGGTGGCCTTCCAGCGCCCTACAGGTGCTGGTTCCTGTTCGTCTCCTACATCGTCGTCCATCCCGTCGATGTCATCAGAGCCGAAGTCAAGCATGTCGGTTAGATCGTCGAGAGTGGCTACAAAGTGGGTGGTGGGTGGGCCTTGAATTTCTTCATCGTCCGTATCCCATCCTCGCTGACCGCAGTTCAGCCAGGGCTCTCCTGACAAAGAGAGAGACTTGAGAGAATTCAGGATATCGCCGAAAGGCGAGTGCTAAAAGATGTGCGCGGCGGTGAACTCCATTATCGGCGCCCAATCGGATTCGATCGGTAGGGGCACGGGGGGTTCGGAGTCCAGGGAGGAGTCCGGATCCTCGGAGTCATGAGTCACGCGGAGTGCGGGGCTGGCGTTTGGTTCGATCGCCTTTGAGATCGCAGCCCCCGAGGTGACGTCCAACCGCTCATCCTCGATTGGCGCAATGGGCTCCGAATTAAGGGTCGGAGCCGGTGCGTGTGCGGCCTCCAGGGTACTGTTCGGCTGCAGAGCTAGATCATGCCCATCGAAACAGTGTGGCGCGCTTGGCTGTGGCTCGAATCTGTCGAAGATCAAATCTCCACGGATGTCTGCCGTGTAGTTTAGGCTTCCAAACCTGACCTGATGGCCAAGGGCGTAGCTTTCGATCTGCTCCAGGTGGCCAAGCGAATTGGCCCACAGGGCGAAGCCGCCGAAGACGAAGATCTGTCCGGGGAGGAAAGTCTCACCCTGGACCTCGTCCTTGCTGATGATCAAAGGAGCCATCAGGCCTAAAGGCGACGACACAGAGGAACTCTCAATGAAAGCACCAATGTCGGTGTCAAAACTGGAGGATCTCGGGTAGGGGGTCCCGAACTGTGCGTCAAGGCCGGATGGTAACAGGAGACAAGGGACACGGTGTTTTTACCCAGGTTCGGGCCCTCTCGATGGAGGTAATACCCTACTCCTGCTTGATTAATATTGATGATATGGGTAGTACAAGAGTAGATCTACCACGAGATCAAGGAGGCTAAACCCTAGAAGCTAGCCTATGGTATGATTGTTGTGTATGGAGTTGATTGTCCTACGGACTACAACCCTCCAGTTTATATAGACACCGGATAGGGTTAGGGTTACACAGTGTCGGTTACAAGGGTAGGAGATCTTGAATATCCCCATCGCCAAGCTTGCCTTCCACGCCAAGGAAAGTCCCATCCGGACATGGGACGAAGTCTTCAATCTTATATCTTCATAGTCCAGGAGTCCGGCGAAGGTATAGTCTGGCTACCCGAACACCCCCTAATCCAGGACTCCCTCAGTAAGGAACTGTCATCTAGATCTGCACTTGATTCACCTTCTGTTATGAGTAAGCTTGCGACACCTGAACCTGCTTCTCCTATTCATTCTGATATGTCACATGTTATTGATGATGCCACTTCTGCTATGCATGATACTTATGATGAAACTACTTCTATGCCTGATACTATGTTTTTGATATGGAATCTTCTGCCGCTATTTTAGCTTGCAAAGATAGATATGAGCTTAAGAGGTTATTAGCTAAATGGAACAAAGAATCACTTAGAGATAAAATGAAACCTGACCCTGCTTTTGCTACTTCACCTATCTGTGTTCCTGACAAGGATTATGAATTCTCTGTTGATCCTCATATAATTACTTTGGTTGAATCTGATCCTTTTCAAGGCTATGAATCTGAAACTGTTGTGGCACATCTTACTAAATTAAATGATATAGCCACCCTGTTCGCTAATGATGAGAGATCGCGCTACTTTTATATACTCAAAATATTTCCGTTCTCATTAAAGGGTGATGCTAAGATATGGTTTAATTCTCTTGATCCTGGTTGTGTGCGTAGTCCCCAGGATATGATTTATTACTTCTCTGCTAAATATTTCCCAGCTCATAAGAAACAAGCTGCTTTAAAGGAAATATACAACTTTGTGCAAATTAAAGAAGAGAGTCTCCCACAAGCTTGGGGGAGGCTTCTCAAGTTACTTAATGCTTTGCCTGATCATCCTCTTAAGAAACCTGAAATACTTGATATCTTTTATAATGGACTAACCGATGCTTCCAGAGATTACCTGGATAGTTGTGCTGGTTCTCTTTTCAGGGAAAGAACACCGGATGAAGCTGAAATTCTATTGAATAATATGTTGACAAATGAAAATAATTGGGCACCTCCTGAGCTACCTCCTACTCCAATTACTGAGCCTATTCCTAAACCAACTCCGAAGAAGAGAGGTGTTCTATTTCTCAGTCCCGAAGATATGCAAGAGGCAAAGAAATCTATGGAAGAAAAAGGTATTAAAGCTAAAGACGTTAAGAATTTACCTCCTATTGAAGAAATACATGGTCTCAATGTTGAAGAAACATATGATCTTAATCCCTTATTTATTGAAGAACCTCCAGACCCCGATATCTCGACACAGGTAGTAAAGGTAAATTCTCTCTATAGATATGATAAAGCTGAAGTCCCTTCTACTAAAATTGCTAGTCAGTGCTTGGATGAGTTTGATAACTTTATGTTTAAGCAAGACGATTTCAATGCTTATTTTGGTAGACAATTAAAACAAAATTCTTATATGATTAAATACTTGGGTGACTATATGGCCAACATTAGAGGTGAACTTAAACTTGATAGCAAACATGCTTCTATGGTTACCACTCAAGTAGAACAAGTACTTAAAGCTCAAAAAGAAGTGCTTGATGAAATGAATAGTAAGAAGAATGATTATGCTGTTAGAGTGGCTACTAGAACTGGTAGAATGACTCAGAAACCTTTGTATCCTGAAGGCCACCCTAAGAGAATCGAGCAAGATTCTCAGAGAAAGAATATTGATGTTCCTAGTTCTTCTAAAAGGAAGAAAAAGAAAAATGATAGAACTGTTCAAACTTCTAGTGAACCTATTGCTGAACCACCTGATAATCCAAATGATATCTCTATGTCTGATGCTGAAAAACAATCTGGTAATGAACATGAACCTAGTGAAAATGTTAGTGATGATGTTCATGATGATGCTCAACCTAGTAATTAATGATAATGATGTAGAAATTGAACCTGTTGTTGATCTTGACAACCCACAATCAAAGAATCAACGTTATGATAAAAGAGACTTTGTTGCTAGGAAACATGGTAAAGAAAGAGAACCATGGGTTCAGAAACCCATGCCTTTTCCTCCCAAACCATCCAAGAAAAAGGATGATGAGGATTTTGAGCACTTTGCTGAAATGATTAGACCTATCTTTTTGCGTATGCGTTTGACTGATATGCTCAAAATGAATCCTTATGCTAAGTACATGAAAGATATTGTTACAAATAAAAGAAAGATACCTGAAGCTGAAATTTCCACCATGCTTGCTAATTATACTTTTAAGGGTGGAATACAAAGAAACTTGGAGATCCAGGAGTACCTACTATACCATGCTCCATTGAAAGAAATTATGTTAAAACTGCTTTATGTGATCTTGGAGCCGGTGTTAGTGTTATGCCTCTCTCTTTATATCGTAGACTTGACTTGAATAAGTTGACACCTACTGAAATATCTTTGCAAATGGCTGATAAATCAACTGCTATACCTGTCGGTATTTGTGAGGATGTGCCTGTTGTGGTTGCAAACGTTACTATTTTAACGGACTTTGTTATTCTTGATATTCCCGAGGATGATAGTATGTCTATTATTCTTGGAAGACCTTTTCTTAATACTGCAGGGGCTGTTATTGATTGCAACAAAGGCAATGTCACTTTTCATGTTAATGGTAACGAGCATATGGTACACTTTCCGAGGAAACAACCTCAAGTTCATAGTATCAACTCTATTGGAAAAATTCCATCGATTATATTTGGAGGTTTTGAATTTCCTCTTCCTACTGTCAAAAAGAAATATGATATACTTATTATTGGTGATGTGCATATCCCCGTTGAGGTAACATAGTATTATTCAAAATTTCTTCGGTTTCATGATTATCGGAATGAGTTTGTTAGCAAGACTTGATCAACCTTGTTAGTGGATTCCTTTTGATGAGCATGAGATGGATGAAACTAGAAGCACAACCTTCTGTACCCTCTTTATACTTTCTGTTATTTAGTAGATATAAAGTAAATATAGTATTTTTCTGTCTGTTTCCTGATTTATCCGTGCAATATAAAAATATCCCAAAAATAAAAGTCCTCGGAATGACATGCCAATTTAATATGAATTTTTCGGGAATATTTGAGGATTTACTGTGCAAAAATTAGCGCGGGGGGAGCTGCCACCTGGCCACGAGGGTGGAGGGCGCGCCCTACCCCCCTAGGCGTGCACCCCTGCCTCGTGGGCCCATGGTGGCCCTCCTCCACTTATCCCAGCACCCATATTCTTCCTCTTCCTCACACAAACACGAAAAACCAACTCAAGCACGAGTTCCATCCCTCTTTGCTGTGATTTTCGATCTCCTTGCTCAAAGCACCTCTCACAAAACTACTTGGGGAGATTGTTCCTTGGTATGTGACTCCTCCATTGGTCCAATTAGTTTTTGTTCTAGTGCTTTTCTTTGCAAATTTGTGCTGCATAGGTGACCATGTTCTTGAGCTTGCATGTCAAATTTATATGGTTCCAAGTAGCTCTAATGCTTGATATAGGCTCTAGGCACTTGTAGGAGTAGGTGCTATCAGTTTTATTGAAGTTGGTTCACTTTTGTTTGAAGTTACTAAAAATTTCAGCAATTTTTCAGAGAAAAACAATATGCTTAGGAAGATGTTCCAAGGTGGTTCGTCCAAGAAGCAAGGACCGAGGCTTGCTATGCGTGATGCTGACGAGGAACCACCAAGAGACGCTCTAGTGCGGCCTTGCGAATGGCCGTCGGAAAACTTTATAGATCATGCAGGAATTAAAGAAGAATTTAATGCATATTTGCGTAATGCCGGTCTTGAGGATTTTGAGGCAGACAAATGCCCCCAATATCATGATCTCACAAGTTCATTTATGAGGAGGTTTGAGTATTCATCTTCGCGTAATTCTCCTTCAGTCATGTTTGATCTATATGACAAATCTTATACCATGGACTTAGAGGATTTCACTTTTGCTTGCAAACTTCCATCATGGTGTAGTGTTAGGGATCCCCCTAAATCTGAATTTAGAAACTTTCTTGCTAGTACAACTGTAGGGGAATCTAGAGATATAACGCAAGCTACCATAGGGAGCATTCACTTTCCTGCTATACATTATTTTCCTCTCTTCTTAGGTAGATGCATAAATGCTAAGGATGAAGCATGTCACATAGGTGTCCCTGACCTTAGCATTCTCAGGAATGCTGTGCTTGGAGACCAATCTTATCATATGGGAGCCATTGTAGCTCGTAGGTTGCATCATAATAGATATAATGGTGATTTCTTTGGAGGAATTTATGCAACCCGCTTAGCTAATTTTCTTGAGATAGACATTCATGAGGGTGATACGGAGTTGCCTCCTACATATTTAGATTATAACTCTATGGCTTCGCACTAGTTTGTCGAGAGGCCTGAATCACCTCTCTTATATCGACTAATCTTTGACAAACGGCGTGTTGTCCGTATTACTCTCCCTGCTCCTGCCTTCTTTGATTACCAGGCAAACGGAAGATATACTATTACCAGAGAGGAGGCAGATGAGTACGAGAGGAGAGCAGAGGCAACCCAACTCCACGCTGCAGCTCAATAGGCGATAACCGCTGCATCACAATATGATCCCAGCTATTCTTCGTCGCAGTACGACCCCGCTACACCTACGGGTATCCGCCAGGCTATCCCTGGCAATAGACCAACTTAGGCCAAAAGCCTAAGCTTGGGGGAGTACGTATTTCTCACCGACATTACATTTATGTTCACACACACTCATTGCTAGATGTCGGTGCTCATACTCTTTCACTGTAATATCCATGCTAGTTTATTTTCTTTTTCCTGCTTTCTTCTTGTGTGTTTGTTAAACCTTAAGAAAAACCAAAAAAATTAGTAGTAGTTTACTTTTCTGCTGTAGTAGTAATTAAAAAGAAAAACCCAAAAATATTTCCCGTTCTTCTTTTGCTTGTTGGGAGCTTTCTCGTGTAAATAGTTTTTATTTCTTTTATTTTCTTTGGGTGTTAGTAGGAGAAGACCATAATTAAATTGTTGAAGTGGCTCTTATATGCATTATTGTTGATTTAACCAAGAGCCCATATTGCGTTGTCTTCTCCTGTTTATTGAATGCTCGCAGATTCCAGCTTAGTCCAATGCACATGCACTCTTATTATTATTCACACCGTTCGGTCATGCAAGTGAAAGGCAATTATGATGATATATGATGAACTGACTGAGATGGGAAAAGCTGGTATGAACTCGACCTCTTTTGTTTTTGTAAATATGATTAGTTCATCGTTCTTGATTCAGCTTATTATGAATAAACATGTTTGCAATGACAATTAGAGAACATAGTTGCTTATGCCATGCTTGATTAGCTATGAGTTATAATGGTTTACCTTGCGTGCCAACATGCTATTGAGATGGTTATGATGTGGTATGATGGGGTGGTATCCTCCTTTGAATGATTTAAGTGACTTGACTTGGCACATGTTCACACATGTAGTTGAAACAAATCAACCTAGCCTTCACGATATTTATGTTTATGGTGGATTATATCCTACTCATGCTTGCATCCAATGTTTATTAATTTTAATGCATGTACATGGCTGTTGTCGCTCTCTAGTTGGTCGCTTCCCAGTCTATTGCTAGCCTCCACCTGTACTAAGCGGGAATACTACTTGTGCATCCAATCCCTTAAACCCCAAAGTTATTCCAGATGAGTCCACTATACCTTCCTATATGCGGTATCTACCTGCCGTTCCAAGTAAATTTGTATGTGCCAAACTCTAAACCTTCAAATAAACATTCTGTTTTGTATGCTCGAATAGCTCATGTATCAACCAAGGCTTCCCTTATCTTCCATGTTAGGCGGGTTATTCTCAAGACGAGTGGACTCCGCTCCTCACTCACGAGAAAATGGCTGGTCACCGGGATGTGCCGTCCCATGCTTTATGCAAACTAAATCAAAATTAATTGCAAACAAAACTCCCCCTGGGACCTGATGTATGTTGGAGGCACTCGTTGTTTCGAGCAAGCCATGGATTGATGCTTGTTGGTGGAGGGGGAGTATAACCTTTACCATTCTGTTTGGGAACCGCCTATAATGTGTGTGACATGGAAGATATCGCCATCTCTTAGTTGCTATGTTGACAATGAAAGTATACCGCTCAAAATATCATTTATCTCTATTTCAAAACTGAGCTCTGGCACCTCTACAAATCCCTGCTTCCCTCTGTGAAGGGCCTATCTATTTACTTTTATGTTGAGTCATGACCCTCTTATTAAAAAAATCACTAGCCGGAGAGCACAGCTGTCATTTGCATTCAGCACTATTAATCTATATTGGGTATGACTATGATTGGATCTCTTTTACCATTAATTACAATGTCTAGTCAGTCCTTAATCTTTAAAGGTGCTCTGCATTTATGTTTTGCGGTCTCAGAAAGGGCTAGCGAGATACCATCTTGTTATATCATATTATGATTGTTTTGAGAAAGTGCGTCATCCGAGATTTATTATTATAGCTTGCTAGTTGATTATGCTATTGATATGAGTAATTGTGAGACCTGAGAATTATTGCAAATGTGGTTAGTTATGATATTTGCTGAAAACTTGAATGCTGGCTTTACATATTTACAACAACAAGAGCAAACAGAGTTTGTAAAAGTTTTTCTTTCTTTCTTTCAGTTTGTCAACTGAATTGCTTGAGGACAAGCAAGGGTTTAAGCTTGGGGGAGTTGATATGTCTCCGTCGTATCTACTTTTCCAAACACTTTTGCCCTTGTTTTGGACTCTAACTTGTATGATTTGAATGGAACCAACCCGGACTGACGCTGTTTTCAGCAGAATTGCCATGATGTTGTTTTATGTGCAGAAAACAAAATTTCTCGGAATGACCTGAAACATCACGGGATGTCTTATAAAAAATAATAAAAAATCCTCGCCAAAGATGAAGACCAGGGGGCCCACACCCTGTCCACGAGGGTGGGGGCGTGCCCCCCTAGGGCACGCCCCCCTACCTCGTTGGCCACCTGGACACCTTCTGACGCCAACTCCAACTCTATATATTGGCTTTCAGGAAGAAAAAATAGGAGAGAAGAAATCATCGCGTTTTACGATCCCGAGCCGCCGCCAAGCCCTAAAACCTCTCGGGAGGGCTGATCTGGAGTCCGTTCGGGGCTCCAGAGAGGGGGATTCGTCGCCGTCGTCATCATCAACCATCCTCCATCACCAATTTCATGATGCTCACCTCCGTGCGTGAGTAATTCCATCGTAGGCTTGCTAGACGGTGATGGGTTGGATGAGATTTATCATGTAATCGAGTTAGTTCTGTTAGGGTTTGATCCCTAGTATCCACTATGTTCTGAGATTGATGTTGCTATGACTTTGCTATGCTTAATGCTTGTCACTAGGGCCCGAGTGCCATGATTTCAGATCTGAACCTATTATGTTTTCATGAATATATGTGAGTTCTTGATCCTATCTTGCAAGTCTATAGTCACCTAGTATGTGTTATGATCCGGCAACCCCGAAGTGACAATAATTCGGACCACTCCCGGTGATGACCATAGTTTGAGGAGTTCATGTATTCACTATATGCTAACGCTTTGTTCCGGTTCTCTATTAAAAGGAGGCCTTAATATCCCTTAGTTTCAATTAGGACCCTGCTGCCACGGGTGGGTAGGACAAAAGATGTCATGCAAGTTCTTTTCCATAAGCACATATGACTATATTCGAAATACATGCCTACATTATATTGATGAATTGGAGCTAGTTCTGTGTCACCCTATGTTATGACTGTTACATGATGAACCGCATCCGGCATAATTATCCATCACTGATCCGGTGCCAACGAGTTTTCCATATACTGGTTTATGCTTATTTACTTTCCCGCTGCTACTATTACAATCACTACAAAATAACAAAAATATTACTTTGCTCGCATTACTCTTTTGTTACCGTTACCACCACTATCATATTACTGTGCTACTAAACACTTTGCTGCAGATACTAAGTTTCCAGGTGTGGTTGAATTGACAACTCAGCTACTAATACTTGAGAATATTCTTTGGCTCCCCTTGTGTCGAATCAATAAATTTGGGTTGAATACTCTACCCTTGAAAACTGTTGCGATCCCCTATACTTGTGGGTTATCACGGCTCACTGGTTGCATCGCCGCCATGAGCCGACTCGTCTCCAAGTCCGCCAAGCGTGCCCTTCCCTTCTTCATAATCTTGAAGAAGGCAGGCCCAATGGAGTGGACCCCAGAAGCCGAGGCGGCGTTGCAGGATCTGAAGAAATACATTTCCTCCACACCAATACTGGTTGCATCTAAACCACAAGAGCCGTTGCTGCTGTATCTAGCGGGGACGAATCAAGTGGTCAGCTCCGCACTGGTGGCACAGAGGGAGCCTGGTGAGGAGGCAATGGCGATGGCAGAACCTGTGGAAGGCAAGCCAAAGATTCCCCCGGCAGGGCCTGATGCCGGCAAGGAAAGGCCCCCGGCAGAGTGTGATGCCATCGAGGCAGTGCCTGCGCAGTCAGGTGGGGTGGTGCAGAAGAAGAAGATGATGCAGCACCCGGTTTACTTTGTCAGCTCCCTCTTGCAGGGGGCTAGGTCGAGGTACTCCGGTGTGCAAAAATTGCTCTTCGGCCTCCTTATGGCCTCGAGGAAGCTGCATAATTACTTCCAAGCCCACGAGATCACTGTTGTCACCCGCCTCCCATTGCAACGGATACTGCATAACCCAGATGCAACTGGAAGGATTGTGTAATGGGCCTTGGAGTTGTCAAGTTTTGGTTTGAAGTTTGAAAGTACCTCAACAATCCAGAGCAATGTCTTGGTGGAGTTCATTGCAGAATGGACCTCAACGCCCGACGAAGAAATCCAGGAGACCGTTCTCCCCGGCAAGGAAGAAGACCGCGACTGGATCATGTATTTTGATGGGGCTTTCTCGCTGCAAGGCGTCGGTGCCGGCGTGCTGCTCGTCGCACCCACCGGAAAGCACCTCAAGTACGTGGTCCAGATGCACTTTCCCAGGGAGATGTCCACCAACAACACTACGGAGTACGAGGGGCTGCTTGCCGGTCTCAGGATCGCTACAGACCTCGGACTTAAGAAGCTCATCGTCAGAGGTGACTCGCAGCTTGTTGTCAGACATGTCAACAAGGATTACCAGAGCCCATTGATGGAGGCTTATGTAGATGAGGTGAGGAAGCTGGAGGAGTGCTTTGACGATATCGAAGCGGAGCACATCCCCCGAATGGAGAACGACATCGTCGATTACCTGTCAAAGCGTGCTGCATTCAAGCTACCTGTGGAACCAGGTACCTTCTTGCTCTGGTTAACTCAACCATCCGTCGAACCATCAACGGGGCAGAACAAGCGGAGGAACTCAGGTCCAGGCAAGTACTTTCCTACCGAGCCCCTTGGGGCTGCTGGCAAGCACTAAAAAAAATACACTTCTGTGATGATACGTGTTTGTCACAGTAGGTCGTTTTTCTGTCATGCATATACATCCATGACAAATTTATGACAAAATCAAGATAGTCATACCTGTGCTGTCCTAGAAGTGTTCCATGACATTACCAAAATTATCATCACGGAAGTGTCCACTTCCATGACGATAAATCGCACGTCACAGAAGTGCTTTCCTCAAGGGTGACCAACACGTGGCATCCACCGTAACGGAACGCCGTTAAGCTATCGGGTCGGGTTTTGGATCTGATATCCCGTTAAAAGCCCCGACCAATGGGAAATTTCCACGTGTAAAATACTTATTAGCCGGACGAAACACGTGTCAGCTCGTCAGTGGGTCAGATAGGCGCCTATGATATGTCGACACGTGGCATGGCCCAACAGAGGCCCATTCTTGTGAAAAGGCCGGCCCATTTGACTTGGTCAAAAGCTGGTGGGCCGGCCCATGGAAAGCCTGCTAACGGCCTGTTCGAATATAGCCCATTTACAGCCCACTAACCCAAGGCCCGTTACGCCCTATCCGAATTAGGCCTAGTAGCATCATCTGGGCCATCCAATATGATTCCAGCCCGTTTTCACTTCTGGCCCATGATGTCTTTCGGCCCATATGAGGCCCTATGTAACTCTTGGCCTACTAACGGCCCTTGGTGAAACTGGCCCGTAATGAATAGTGTATCACTTTACACCCATTAACGGCCCGTGGTGAAACTGGCCCGTAATGAACATTTATCACTTTATACCCATTAACGGCTCGTTATTCCGTTGGGCCGTTTCCAGCCCATGTTATGTTTCGGCCTTCTCAGAGCCCATTTATTCTTTGGCTCATTTCCACCATTCGTTTACTTACGGCCCGTTACTGTCATTTTCTGCTTGTGGGCCAAATTTAGGCCGTGGTTACAGTCGGCCCATTTGTGGTCCGTTAATTCGTTGGGCCGTTTTCATAGCGTCATCAAATACGGCCTATTAACGATGCCCCATTATGGTCGGCCCATGAACGGACGGTTCCAACTCTAGCCCGTTTACGTCCATAATGTGGCCTGTTATTGGCCCATGTTTGGCCAATCGATCATACGGCCCGTATAAGGCCCATTGATGATACGGCCCATAGAAGGCCCATTGTTTCTACAGCCCGTAGAAGGCCCATTGTTTCTACGGCCCATAGAAGGCCTACTATTTCTACAGCCCATAGAAGGCCCACTGTTTATACGGCCCGTAGGAGGCCCAGTGTCACTACAGTAAATATTAGCCCATGGTTATTGTGGCCTAGTTTTAAAAAATAGGTTATTGCAGCCACTAGCAAACCACGGAAAAAGAACTGCACTGACTACAAGCAAACAAATAAACAAGACAACAAGGAAATAAATAAGCAAGCAACTTATGCTAGGCTATCACGGCTATTACACATATTACATCCACTCGGCATCAAAGTTCGCCACCAGTGCAAATATAGGGAACACAACAGCATATAAACGCCGCAGAAAAATAAGTCCAGAACTGAAACCACTTCAAAAGAGCTTAAGAAACAATATCCTGGGTACCCATAATGCTGGCAAGATGCTTAGCAAGCTTATTAACTTTCTCTTGTTTGGCGCTTAACTCCTCCAGCGCTTGCTGTTGCACAAGAAAGTACACATCTGAATTCTGCAGGGACTTCCTCAGTCCTTCGGCTTCTTCTCGAAGCACAGCTGACTGATGCCTTTCAGCTTGTAGCTGAGACTGAAGAAGCCGAAGTGATTCAGGCAGCGAGTTCGAAGAGCTTGTGCCAGCGGTACTGGCCAGTAACTCAAACACTACATCAACGCAGGACTGTGGGGTTTTCTCACTGTCTACAAGATCATTTTTATCACCTTTCTTGGAGACTAACAGGGTTGCACTACTAGGGAAAACCTTATACACAGAATCTTAGCAGCAGCGTGGTTTAAAAATAGACGCTACTGCTAATTAGCAGTAGCGAGCTTTAGAAAAGAGCGCTACTAATGACTAAGTAGAAGTAGCGCTCTAGGTGAAAAGAGCGCTACTACTATAATTGCCACGGTGTTGCCTCCAGGCTAGATATAGTAGTAGCGCCCTTCCCAGGGACGCGCTACTACTAAAGAACTTAGTAGCAGCGGTTTTTTTCAAAACTCACTACTCCTAAGTATCACCGCAACTCATTATGTTTAGGCCCATACTGCTAAGCGAACAATTTGTTTACCACCTTAAATATGTTACTTCTCAACCTATCTCGAGCACTTGGTCTTCATTGAACTATGTGTATGATTTTTGGTTGCAATATGAATCCTCTCCTATACCTATACAGGTAAAGTGAGGATTCATGTTGACTATTTAGATTATACACAAAAAGAAATAACTGCATCCATTAGCAGTAGCGGTTTTCACTAAAACGCGCTATAGATAAGTTAGCTATAGCGTGTTTTTCATATGAGCGCTACTGCTAGTTCGAGTTAACCACCCCCCTGGCTCAAAATTTTGCTAAGTCCTCCTTCCCCCGGCCTGTTCCCCTACTCCTATCGCCGCCGCCCGAGCCCGAGTGCACCTGCCCTCACCGCCGCCGCCCGAGCCTGCCCTCAACCTCACCGCCGCCGCTCGCCACCGCTCTCGACCACACTGTTGCCGCCCTCGACCGAGCCCGCCGCCCAGGACCGCCGCCTCCCGATCCCGAGCCCGCCCTCGCCGCCCCTTCGTCGCCGAGCACCTCCCCGCCACCGTCTCTCCCTCTGTAAGCCCCCCACCCCCTCTCTCTTTGCTTAGTTAGTAGATGATTTTAGTAGTAGTATATGTTAATTTAGGGTTCATACATAATGATTTTTCGAAGTAGTGGATATTAATTACTATTAGTGATGGTAAACTAGTTGTATAATTAGCAGTAGTAGATGTTAATTAGTAGTAGATGTAGTAGTTAGATGTTAATTAGTAGTAGTAGATGTACTAGTTTCTTTCTATTTATAGTAAGTTTATATTTAGTAAGAACGATTTGAATTAATAGAACTAGTTTAGTTTTAGTTGAACTAGTTAAGTTTTAGTTGAACTAGTATAGTAAGTAAATTAATAACTAGTTGAACTACTTTATTTTTAAAAAGAACTAGTTTTTTTCTTTTTATAGTAAGTTTATATTTAGTAAGAACTAGTTGAACTAATAGAACTAGTTGAACATGTCATATTTGTTGTTATTTTTTAGTTTAAGCAATTATTTCATGTTTTGGTTACACCTCCGAGTGGCCTATGTTTTGCTGGAGTGTTGATTAATTTCCGTTCCGGCAAATTTCAGGCGCTCGATATGTCCTTTTTTATCAAAGGTCATGCCGGATTTTTCCATGAATTCTGGCATGACTTGTGCTAGAATATGTACAAGTCTTATCTTTGAATTATGAATGTAGGAAATGTCATACTCGGACAACGATAGTCTCCTGGGGGAGTACAGCTGGTGCCACGATGATCGAGGTATGTGCGACAGGTTCATTGAGCTGGATGAAGATCGGCGCTTCAACATTAAGCTCGAGGAGACCTTCGATGTTGAAACGGTACGCAACAACGAGAAGTGTTTTTTTCGTAATTAAGCATGACTTCAACTATTTCAACGTCTAATTTTCTTCTTTTACAATTCAACTAGCTTATCCCATGCCATGCAAGACGCTATGTCTTGGAGAGGATGGATTTTGAAGACCATGAAAATTATGAAACAAAGAAAATACACCTAAGGACCCATCATGATATCGATTTTGAAGTAAATCTGTACAATTCTCAGAGCGTAACCCATTTTGGTTGCCAAAATTGGGAAGCACTTTGCAAAATGTATGGTTTTTATGAGGGTATGATTGTCACCATGGATCTTGGTAATCCTGACATCGAGCAAGACAATATGGACATTTGGGTCCTTGTTGATACTCTTCCGATTCTACTGCAATGTGAGTTTCTCAAACATAGTTATTAACTAATTTATATTGTTTATTTCAAAATAGTTGACAGCTTATTTCCATTGACAGCTTATTTTGAATCTTCAAAGAATGTGCAGAAGATGGTAGACAAAACCCACTAAACTGATGGCTCCGAATTAACTTATAAGGAGAAAAGTCATCTGATTGCTTATTCTACTTTTCTTGAGAATTACAATACCTATTATCGTACTCCTCCAAATTATGGTGAATACGTGCCACTAGTGCACGTGTTGAACCAGGGTAACTTCTATGGAGATACCCTGGTAAGATTTTTTACTATTACGACATCCGTGCATCTTTTGCATACTTCTAAAACTAGTACATCATTGCTAACTATGAAGTTATTACTATGTTTTTCAACAGTAAATCCCAATGGATTGTGTGCCTCATCTGATGTATCAGAATGGTCGCCTTGCAGTTATGAACATACAGCCAGGTGAATCTAAGGAGCTCACCTGTGCACATCGGATTTCTAAAAGCGGTGAACACATGCTAATCAAAGAATGGAAAAAATGTTTGGACATTCGCAAGGAGGTTCTTGGAAGTAACATTAAGAGAAAGGCAAGAATTGGAGACAGGATAATCTCCATTCTCCATAATGGAGAGTCAGGGGCTATCTTGTTTTTTGCTATTTTACCTTAGAGAATATAGTAGGTCCTAAGAGAATGTAGTAGGTCCTATGAGGTACAATATGTTTATTATGTGATACAATGTGTTAGAGTTGATGATGTGAGGAGTACTTGTGATTACGACTAGTAATCAATTTGCTATGTGATGTCTCATTGATGAAAATGATGATCTTGAGGAGGTGTTATATGACAATGATGTATTATGATGATAAGTTGTTAATGATATGATGATGATGTTTATTATATCATTGGGTGAAAGAACCGCGGATTAGTTTCAAGTGTATGGACATCCACTTGAAACTAATCCGCGGTTCTTTCACCCCGTGATGTAATAACTCATTATGATGTAAAAACAATTTCTAAATTCCTGTTATATGAAAACTTGTGTAAAGGTGTACGAATACAACATGAAATAAAATACGAAATAATAGTAGCAACGCGGGCAGGGAGAAGCGCTACTACTAATTACCAGTAGCGCTCCTCCGGGAACTTGCTACTACTAAGTCGATTTAGTAGTAGCGTGGGAGGAGGCACGCTACTGCTATAGTTAGCTGTAGCGCCTTATCAGTAGCGCATCACCCCGCGCTACTGATAGGTCTAAAACCCGCGCTGCTGCTAGGCTTTTCCCTAGTAGTGTTGTTTCACTATCTTGAACCTTATCTGCATTACTTTCTCTACCATTGCATAGTGGGGTGCTCCTCTCCAATATTCTGTTTGCATACTACAAGAGAAACAAGCAGACACATCACAGGTTTAGCTTGTAGTATACGAAACTCATTTTGGTAAACCGGTTCAGTAGTAAGGTGGACAGGATAACAGCATGAAACAAACATATATCTATGTACTATGGTCACTGTATTGTCCATATCATTCTAGTTTATGTTCCCTAATCAAGATAGAGACACAGTTCAACTCATATATTTTTAAGACACAGCAGCATAGACAGAATATAAGTGTGAGAAACTACACAACATTGGTAGCACTTGTAATGTGCATCACATGAGAACATAATTGTTTATGCAACTTAAACTGAAATCAACATAGAGGAAGAAGTTAGAACAGCAATCCAGTTAAAGAAATAGGTTTAAAACATACCTGTTGCACCATTGGAGTTTCAGTGGGATCCTTCAAATTCAAAAGTAGTTGGTATGAGTAAATACAGTGATGCAACAACAAAGGAGTATGGACCATAGCTACGGAATCTGACATGAGAACAGTTGCTCTTCTTCTTTAAATGTGGAGTTTGGGTTAGCTGTGGTGGTCTTCGTGCTTTGGCCACTGCAGTAGCTTTACAAACTGCTCGTGTGGGGGTACTCTGTGGTGGACATGGTGCTTTGTCAACTATAAGTGGGTTACTATCCGCTGGGGTTGCGGTTAGATGGGTTCTAGCTGGTTCTCTGCCCAACGGTGTAAGTGTGCAATCTGGAAGAGTCTCGATTATGTGTGGTGGGGCTAGTTTGTGGGCCAGTATAACCATGGTTCTAACTGCAGTGACAACACAGAGGAACTCTCAATGAAAGCACCAATGTCCGTGTCAAAACCGGCGGATCTCGGGTAGGGGGTCCCGAACTGTGCGTCTAGGCGGATGGTAACAGGAGAAAAGGGACACGATGTTTTTACCCAGGTTCGGGCCCTCTCGATGGAGGTAAAACCCTACTCCTGCTTGATTAATATTGATGATATGGGTAGTACAAGAGTAGATCTACCACGAGATCAAGGAGGCTAAACCCTAGAAGCTAGCCTATGGTATGATTGTTGTTCTGTCCTACGGACTAAAACCCTTCGGTTTATATAGACACCGGAGAGGGTTAGGGTTACACAGAGTCGGTTACAATGGTAGGAGATCTACATATCCGCATCGCCAAGCTTGCCTTCCACGCCAAGGAAAGTCCCATCCGGACATGAGACGAAGTCTTCAATCTTGAATCTTCATAGTCTAGGAGTCCGGCTAAAGGTATAGTCCGGCATCTGGACACCCTCTAATCCAGGACTCCCTCAGTAGCCCCTGAACCAGGCTTCAATGACGACGAGTCCGGCGCGCATATTGTCTTCAGCATTGCAAGGCGGGTTCCTCCTCCAAGTACTTCATAGACGATTCAGAACACAAAGGATAGTGTCCGGCTCTGCAAAATAAGTTCCACATATTGCCGTAGAGAGAATAATATTTACACAGACCTAATCTGCTGACGTATTCCGTAGCGTGACATCACACTACGGCCAAGCCTTTATTCGAATCGTTTTTACTCCCCCACCTCAGCGCATTTCGCGAGGCGGTTTCCTTGGCACGTCTTGTCAAAGCAAAGATCGTGTCCCCTTTATTTACGGGATCCTCATCAATACGGACGTGGGTAACCCAACCGCGCCATTGATTACGGTGCTTGGGAGATAGGCGAGTTTTATCAGGCTGGTGGGGACGCATAGCCACATCCGCCCATATAAGGGGATAAGGATCCACCTTTTCACCTACGCCTTCTTCCTCCTTTGCCTATCCATCTTCCGCGCACTTGAGCTCCAGCGCCCAAGTCCGCACTTCCCACCTCAACCTTCTCCAGCCATGTCCGGAGCAGGAGGCAAGTGGATGGTCTCCTCCGTCATGGAGGGACACATCAAAAAACTGAGGAAGGCCGGATACTTGTCTAACGACATCGCGCACCGGCTTCCCGAAGAGGGTCAGCTCCTCCCCACCCCAAGGCCCCATGAGAGGGTAGTGTTTCTCCCCCACTTCCTCCGCGAACTGGGCTTTCCTCTCCACCCATTCGTCCGGGGGCTCATGTTCTACTACGGCCTGGATTTCCACGATCTGGCACCGAACTTTGTCCTCAACATCTCGGTGTTTATCGTCGTGTGCGAGGCTTTCCTCTGCATCCGCCCCCATTTCGGCCTATGGCTCAAGACCTTCAACGTCAAGCCAAAGGTGGTGCGCGGCAACCAGGCGGAGTGCGGAGGTGCCATGGCGGGCAAGATGGCCAACGTCCTATGGCTCGAGGGCTCCTTTGTGGAGACCCTGAAGGGGTGGCAATCGGGGTGGTTTTACATCACCGAGCCGCGCGACCCTGAGTGGGTCGCAGCCCCCGAGTTCCAGTCCGGACCCCCTACGCGGCTCACGTCCTGGAAAGAGACGGGCCTGTCGTGGGGCAACAAAGGAGAGGTGACTGGACTGCAAAAATGCATCCAAACCCTAGTAAACAAGCAGCTCAAGCTTCTCAACGTAGTCCAGGTTATGCTCATCCGCCGGATCCTCCCGTGTCAACAACGGGCTTTCAACCTGTGGGAATTCGACCCGGCACAGCACCGAACTCTGAGCAGGCTCTTCGACACGACGTACGAAGATGCCTGGAAGGTGCTATTCAAGGGCGCCGAGGCTCCCGCATCTGCTTCCGAGGACCGCAGATTCAGCATGCAGTGTCACGCTAGTGCGGTAAGCTACTTTTACCTTTTACAGGGTATTAGTTTTTCATAGTTTGACTCTATGCGGGATCTAAGCTCCCTTAACTTTGACAGGATTGGCAGGCGAAGTCCGAACAGATCGACTGTCCGGCCCCTTTGCCCGAAGACCCAGCCGATGCTCTCTTAGCGAAGCTGCTGGTTCCGGCACCCTATGTGGTGCTGGAGAAGAAGGCCAAGAAGAAGGCCACAGGGACTCGAAAAGAGTGCCCGGCGCCTAGAGGTGTCGGATTCATCATCCGACGAATCCGAGACGCGCTCCTCCCGTGAAGACGAGGAGGAGGAAGAAGAAACCTCTCCCCCTCCAGCGGGGGGAGGAAAGAAAAGGAAGGCCACCCCGACCAGGGAGGCCGAAGGGTCCAAGAAGGGGAAGACCCTTCCTCCAGACTACTCCACCGACGCCGACGACGATGAAGAGGAGTGGCCGCATAGGGCCAAGCACCCGGCAAAATCGTAAGTATCTGGATACCAGAGTAATTCATAGTATTCCTTTATTGCACAGCCTTTCCTTATGTCGAATATGATTATGCAGTCCGCCCAAGGCCGGGCTCGACGAGTTGTCGAGCGGCTCCTTGGATTCGTCGGATGTGAATTCACTTCCGGCGGCTACCTCCCCCTGCCCTACGGACGCCGCCGAAGTACTGTCCCAACACGTTCCAGGTCAGGAGGAGGTGATCCTGGAGGCGCCGCAAGGCGACCTCCCGGATTGCAGGAGTAAAGGGGACAGATCCCCCAAGGGCTCCGAGTCTGGCTTTGAGTCGGACTCCGTGCCGGAACCTTCAACAGTTCCGGACTCCGGTAGGCAGCCTCCTTCCAAGAGGAGCAAGCCTACCGAGCCGATGGCCTCCGTCCAACCGGAGGCATCGGACAATTTGCTGGAGGTGCTTAACGGCGCCTCCATGGACGAGGAGAACCGCTCTGTTATGAGTGTGGTGATCCAGAAGGTTCAGTCCGCCAAGAGCGGACTGACTAACGCTTGTGCCAGCCTTTTAACAGGCTTTGAGGTAAGTAAAGAATACGTAAAAAATATTACCGCATAGACAGTAGCCCCTGATGCTCTGTTTGGCGTTCAGAAAGAAAAGTCAAATAGAGGATCTAATAAAATTCACAGGAGTCTAACAAAAAATGAGTCAATATGCGTATGCAGGCTTCTCTGCTAGTGTCCGCCGCACTGACTACGGAGGTGGGTACGCTGAAGCAGGACCTCGAGCGGTCCGAGCAAGAGCTCGGCCTTGCCAAGCGGCAGCTCGAGGAGAAGGAAGGTAAGAGATACCTTATTGAAATATATAAAAAGTGCAATTGCAAAAAATGACAGGATTAACGTGGCTATTAAGGTGGCAACCCTTAAGCAAGCGATGTCCGAGGCCAAGAAGACGGCGGCCATGGAGCGCATCGAGCGGGAGAAGTATGAGGCCCAGGTTGGCGAGGTGCGGCAAGAGCTCCAGGCTCTCATGAAAAACATGAGAGTTTGGAGCTTGACTTAAAGACGCGAGCGTCCGAGCTTGCGGTGGCTATTGAAAATGCCAAGTCTGCCAAGGCCGAATCCTAGAGGGCCCTCCAGGAGTTGGATGCAATGAAAAAGATAGCGGCGGGTAAGGCATTCTTTATGCAAAGCAAACATGTAAAAGTGAGTTACTTGTTACTTACCTGAATCCAGAGCTCTCCAGGAGCATTCGCAGATTTACCCCATAGCGTGTCCGATGCCGCCGCATTCTACCAAGCCGAGGAGGGCAGCTCGACGGAGAAGGTGTTCTTGTCTCAGTATGCTGAGGCTGGACACCCTGTGCCCCTGAGCGACCAGCTGAAGCAACTGGTCGAGCTCCACAAGGTGGCCGGACATGCCATGAAGGGCCTCGTAGTTCGGCTGTGGCCTGGAGAGGCTCTGCCTGGGAGCTACTTCGGGCTGGTGCGGCGGCTGGTGGAGACCTGTCCAAGGTCGAAGTCATCAAGCGCTCCGTCTGCATCGAAGGTGCCCGTAGGGCCCTTGCCCGCGCTAAGGTGCACTGGGGCAAGTTGGATGCTGAGAAGCTTGTGAAGGACGGGCCACCACCGGGGAAAGAGCATCGCTAGCCCGAGGTGTATTATAAGGACGTTCTGAAGGGTGCCCACCTTGTGGCGGATGAATGTTCCAGGGATGTAATTTTTGAGTAAACTCGCTTGTTTTCTCCTGTGCGCTGAAAACTTGTTCATATGCGCTAAGCAATGCTTTTGGAATTTAAAATATTACCTTCTGTGCGGCCGTTTATCAAATTTGAGAGATGGCGAGTCGTCAGCTTCTGCCCCCATGCCACTAGTGCTGGGGTGTTCGGGAGAAACCTGAGCGCTCTTTTTCCCATGTTTGGGTCCTTCGAGGGAGGCGCTCAGCACAACGAACAAGACAATTGGACTATAATGCTTGGACACTCTCACTTAGCCATAGAATTCTATAATTTTAAATTTCGGTGAAGCCCCTAGTATTCGGAAGACCGAGTTCGGGGCGCTATCCACGCCTTGGCCGGACAAAGCCGACTCCTCGCTCTAAGCGGCATAAGTCTTTAGGGACTCGAAAAACCTCTCGAACAGCGACCAGCTCTCGCTTCATCATGACAGTCAGTTTTAGCTTTCTCTACTGAGGTGCTCAGCCCAGCTCAACTGGGGAACAATCGCAGTAGTTCTCCTAGTGCTACCTTAGCCGACATAGCGGAACGTAAGGCACCAAAACATAGGAGCCGGGCAAACCCAACAATTGAACCAAGACATGATTCAGAGCCGATGCATATAATGCTATAAGTTCGGGGTGCCGCACTTGTTAAAGTGTTCGGACTTATCACACCATATTGAGGGGTACTGAAGCCCCTGGTGTATTGGCCGTACCAAAGTGTACGGTTGCAACATGTCGTTCATGAACATATATTTGTAAAAAAAGAAATGCAAAAATAGACAGAAGCTATGCATTGTTTATTAAAAGGGCTGCGATCAAGGCAGAACGATGCAAATAACGCGATAAGCAAAAGGTTGGACTATTTAACATGTCCGTTCCAGGGGCAGGCTGCGGAATGGTATGCGAAACAGGTATACTGCTTGTTATAGAGGCCACCTGGGAATTCCGTGATGCGGCGTGGCTTGTCTGCTCCCCTGGTTCTTGCATCGTTTGTGCGGCAATTGTACTGCCGGACAGGGCTTCCGAAGAATGGAGTCCTGAAAGTAAGAGAAAATTAAAAAATTGGCAACCCCTAGTGCGGTTTAAGTCGTGTTTCGGGCGTGCCGTGATGGTGCCCCTCCCCCTGTGTCCATGGTATTTCGAGAGCGTAGTTATGTACGCGAAGGACTGGTTTCGCATTTTTGCCAGGGCTGGGGTTGGGGCCGCATTGCTACGCCTGCTCGGAACGTGCCAGGCGGTCTTGTTGTAGGTTACTCCGGGCGCGCTTGACTGTGTCCGAACGTTTAATGGCCGGACTGGAGAATTGCCTTGAGAGGATGCTTTGTACTTCTGCTGTGAGGGCCGCCATGTGCTCCTCCATTTGGAGGGAGCGTTCGGTGTTTCCATTGACCATAATTACTCCTCAAGGGCCTGGCATCTTGAGCTTAAGGTATGCGTAGTGCGGAACCGCATTGAACTTGGCGAATGCGGTTTGCCCGAGCAGTGCGTGATAGCCGCTGCGAAACGGGACTATGTCGAAGATTAACTCCTCGCTTCGGAAATTATCCGGAGATCCGAAGATCACTTCAAGTGTAACTAAGCCTGTACAGTTGGCCTCTACACCTGGTATGACGCCTTTAAAGGTCGTTTTGGTGGTCTTAATCCTCGAGGGATCTATGCCCATTTTCCGCACTGTATCCTGGTAAAGCAGGTTCAGGCTACTGCCGCCATCCATAAGGACTCTAGTGAGATGAAATCCGTCAATAATTGGGTCTAGAACCAATGCGGCGAATCCGCCATGATGGATGCTAGTGGGGTGGTGCCTTCGATCAAAGGTGATCGGGCAGGAGGACCATGGGTTGAACTTTGGAGCGACTGGCTCCATCACGTATACGTCCCTTAACGCGCGCTTCCGCTCCCTCTTGGGGATGTGGGTTGCGTATATCATGTTCACCATCCGCACTTGTGGTGGAAAACCCTTCTGTCCACTATTGTTCGGCGGCCGGGGCTCCTCATCATCATCGCTATGCATCCCCTTGTCTTTATTTTTGGCATTTAACTTTCCTGCCTGCTTGAACACCCAAGAATCCCTGTTGGTGTGATTGGCTGGCTTTTCGCGGGTGCCATGTATCTGGCACAAGCGGTCGAGTATTCGGTCCAAACTGGACGGGCCCTGAGTATTTCTTTTGAATGGCTTTTTCTGCTGACCGGATTTATAGCCTCTGAATCCGACATTAACTGCCGTATCTTCAGCATTGTCGCCGTTAATGCGGTGCTTTTGCTTGTTGCGACGCGACCTGCCACTACTGTCTCTGGTATCCGAATTACCAGGGTTCTTGGTCATATTGTTGCTACGAGCAAGCCAGTTGTCTTCTCCCGCACAAAAGCGGGTCATGAGTGTCGTGAGCGCTGCCATAGATTTCGGCTTTTCCTGTCCAAGGTGCCGAGCAAGCCACTCGTCGCAGATATTGTGCTTGAAGGCTGCTAGGGCCTCTGCATCCGGGCAGTCGACTATTTGATTTTTCTTTGTTAGGAACCATGTCCAGAATTTCCTAGACGATTCCTCTGGCTGCTGAATTATGTGGCTTAGATCATCGGCGTCTGGTGGTCGCACATAAGTGCCTTGGAAATTGTCGACGAATGCGGCTTCCAGGTCCTCCCAACAACCGATTGATTCTTCTGGCAAGCTGTTAAGCCAATGCCGAGGGCTTCATATCCACATGGCCCGTGGTGACCTCCCACTCAAGCTTAAAGGACCAGCTCGGCATTGGCTTAACAGCTTGCCAGCAGAATCAATTGGTTGTTGGGAGGACCTGGAAGCCGCATTCCTCGACAATTTCCAGGGCACCTATGTGCGACCACCAGACGCCGATGACTTGAGCCACATAATTCAACAGCCAGAAGAATCTGCCAGACAATTCTGGACATGTTTCCTAACCAAGAAAAATCAAATCATCGACTATCCGGACGCAGAGGCCCTAGCGGCCTTCAGGCATAACATCCGTGACGAGTGGCTTGCCCGGCACCTAGGACAGGAAAAGTCGAAATCTATGGCAGCCCTCACAACACTTATGACCCGCTTTTGCGCGGGAGAAGACAGCTGGCTAGCTCGTAGCAATAACATGACTAAGAGCCCTGGTAATTCGGATACCAAGGACAGCAATGGCAGGTCGCGTCGCAACAAGCACAAATGCCGCATTAACAGCGACAACACTGAGGATACGTCAGTTAATGCCGGATTCAGAGGCTCTAAACCCGGTCAGTGAAAACAGCTATTCAAAAGTAATACTTCGGGCCCGTCCAGTTTGGACCGAATACTCGATCGCTCGTGCTAGATACATGGCACCCCCAAAAAGCCAGCCAATCACACCAACAGGGATTGTTGGGTGTTCAAGCAGGCCGGCAAGTTAAACGCCGAAAACAGAGACAAGGGGCTACATAGCAAGGACGAGGAGGAGCCCGGGCCGCCGAACAGTAGTGGACAGAAGGGCTTCCCCCCACAAGTGCGGACGGTGAACATGATATACGCAACCCACATCCCCAAGAGGGAGCGGAAGCGTGCGCTAAGGGACGTATACGCAATGGAGCCAGTCGCCCCAAAGTTCAACCCATGGTCCTCCTGCCCGATCACTTTTGATCGAAGGGACCACCCCACTAGCATCCGTCATGGTGGATTCACCGCATTGGTTCTAGACCTAATCATTGACGGATTTCACCTCACTAGAGTCCTTATGGACGGCGGCAGCAGCCTGAACCTGCTTTATCAGGATACTGTGCGGAAAATGGGCATAGATCCCTCAAGGATTAAACCCACTAAAACGACCTTTAAAGGCGTCATACCAGGTGTAGAGGCCAACTATACAGGCTCAGCTACACTTGAGGTGGTCTTCGGATCCCCGGATAATTTCCGGAGCGAGGAGTTAATCTTTGACATAGTCCCGTTCCGCAGTGGCTATCACGCTGCTCGGACGAACCGCATTTGCAAAGTTCAATGCGGTGCTGCACTACGCATACCTCAAGCTCAAGATGCCAGGCCCTCGAGGAGTCATTACAGTCAATGGAAACACCGAACGCTCTCTCCGAACGGAGGAGCATACGGCGGCTCTCGCAACAAAAGTGCTAAGCAGACTTTCAAGGCAATTCTCCAGTCCGGCTATTAAACGTTCGGACACCTTAAAGCACGCCTGGAGTAACCTACAACAAGACCGCCTGGCACGTTCCGAGCAAGCGTAGCAATGCGGCCCCAACCCCAGCCTTCGCGAAATTGCGAAACTAGTGTTGCGCGTACATAACTACGCTCTAGAAATACCATGGGCACGGGGGGAGGGGCACCATCACGGCACGCCCGAATCACGGCTTAAACCGCACTACGGGCTGCCGGTTTCTTCATTTTCTCTTACTTTAAGGACTCCATTCTTCAGAAGGCCTGTCCGGCAGTACAATTGCCGCACAAACGATACAACAACCAGGGAAGCAGAAAGCTACGCCGCACTATGGAACTCCCAGGTGGTCTCTATAACAAGCAGTATACCTGTTTCGCATACCATTCCGCAGCTCGCCCTTGGAAAGGACATGTTAAATAGTCCCACCTTTTGCTTATCGCACTATTTGTATCGTTCTGCTTTGATCGCAGCTTTTTCAAATAAACAATGCATAGCTTTTGTCTATTATTGCATTATTCTTTTTTACGTATATATGTTCATTAATGACATGTTGCACCCGTACACTTTGGTACGGCCAATATGTTAGGGGCTTAAGTACCCCACAATATGGTGTGAGAAGTCCGAATACTTTCACAAGTGCGGCACCCCGAACTTATAGCATTATATGCATCGGCTCCGAATCATGTCTTGGGTCAATAGTTGGGTTTGCCCGGCTCCTATGTTTTGGTACCTTACGTTCCGTTATATCGGCTAAGGTAGCGCTAGGAGAACTACTGGGATTGTGCCCTGGTTGAGCTGGGCTAAGCACCTCGGTAGAGAAAGCTAAAACTGACCGTCATGATGAGGCGAGAGCTGGTCGCTGTTCGAGAGGTTTTCGAGTCCCTAAAGACTTATGCCACTTAGAGCGAGGAGTCGTCTTTGTCCGGCCTAGGCGTGGATAGCGCCCCGAACTCGGTCTTCCAAATACTAGGGCCTTCGCCAAAATTTAAAATTATAGAATTCTATGGATAAGGAGAGTGATAAAGCATTATAATCTGATTGCCTTGTTCGTTGTGTTGAGCGCCTCCCTCGAAAGACCCAAGAATGGGAAAAAGAGCGCTCAAGTTTATCCCGAACACCCCAGCACTCCTGGCATGGGGGCAGAAGCCGACGACTCGCCATCTCTCAAATTTAATAAACGGCCGCATAGAAGGTAATATTTTAAATTCCAAAAGCATTGCTTAGCGCATATGAACAAGTTTTCAGCGCACAGGATCACAAATGCGAGTTTACTCAAAAATTACATCTTTGGAGCATTCATCTGCTATAAGGAGGGCACCCTTCAGGACGCCCTCATGATACGCTTCCGAGACGCGATGCTCCTTGCCCTCCAGTGGCCCATCCTTCACCAGCTTCTCAGCATCCATCTTACCCCAGTGTACTTTCACACGGCAAGGACCCTACGGGCACCCTTGATGCAGACGGAGCGCTTGATTACTTCAAGCCATGGACATGCACCCACCAGCCGCCTCACTAGCCCAAAGTAGCTCCCAGGCAGAGCCTCTCCAGGCCAAAGCCGAACTATGAGGCCCTTCATGGCCTGTTCGGCCACCTTGTGGAGCTCGACCAGTTGCTTCAGCTGGTCGCTCAAGGGAACCGGGTGTCCGGCCTCAGCATACTGAGACCAGAAAACCTTCTCCGTCGAGCTCCCCTCCTCAGCCCAGTAGAAGGTGGCGGCATCTGACGCACTGCGGGGAAAATCTGCGAATGCTCCTGGAGAGCTCCGAACTCGGGTAAGTAACAAGTAATTCACTTTCACATGCTTGCTTTGCATAATGAATGCCTTACCCGCCGCTATCTTCTTCATTGCCTCAATTTCTTGGAGGGCTTTTTGGGCTTGGCCTTGGCATATTTGGCGCTGTCGAGGGCTGCCACGAGCTCGGACGCTCGCGTCTTTGAGTCAAGCTCCAAACTCTCGTGTTTTTTCACGAGAGCCTGGACCTCTTTCTGTACCTCCTCCACCCACGCCTCCTGCTTTCCTCGCTCTGTGCACTCCGCGGCCGCTTTGTTTTTGGCCTCGGACAACGCTTTCTTCAGGGTTGCCACCTCAGTTGTGGCCCCTGCATTAGCATGTTGAGCCTGTCATTTTTTGCAACCACATATTTTTTATATACTTACGTAAGGTATTACTTACCTTCCTTTTCCTCGAGCAGCTTCTTGGCAAGGCCGAGCTCGTTCTCGGACCGCTCGAGGTTCTGCTTTAGTGTGTCCACCTCCACAGTCAGTGCGGCGGAGGCCACCAGCGAAGCCTGCATATGCATATTGACTTAATTATGTTAGACTCCTGCAAATGTTATTAGATCCTCTATTCGGCTTTTCTTTCTGAACGCCAAACAGAGCATGAGGGGCTACTGTCTATGCGGTAACATTTTCACATATTTTTTACATACCTGAAAGCCTGTTAGAAGGCTGGCACAGGCTTCAGTCAGTCCGCTCTTGGCGGACTGAACCTTCTAGATCACCGTACTCATCACAGTACAGTGCTCCTCGTCGATGGAGGCGCCGTTAAGCACCTCCAGCAAATTGTCCGGCGCCTCCGGTTGGACATAGGTCACCGGCGTGGTAGGCTTGCCCACCTTACTAGGGGGCCGCCTGCCAGACTCCGGAACCTTTGAAGGTTCTGGCGCGGTGTCCGGCCCAAGGCCGGACTTGGTTCCCTTGGGGGTCTCGTCCCCTTTGCGCCTGGAGTCCAGGAGGTCGCCCGACGGCGCCTCCAGGACCACCTCCTCCTGGCTTGGAGCCTTCTTGGACGTCACCTCAGCGTCGTCCGTAGGGCGAGGGGAGGTAGCAGTCGGAAGTGAAAGACTATTCACATCCGACGAATCCAGGGAACCGCTCGACGACACGTCGAGCCGTGCCTTGGGCGGACTGCATAATTATATTCGGCGTAAGGAGAAGCAGTGCAATTAAGGAACACTATGAATTACTCTGGTGTCTGAATACTTACGACTTTGCCAGGGGCTTCGCCCTGAGCGACCACTCCTCTTCGCCGTCGTCGGCGTTGGTAGAGCAGTCCGGAGGAAGGGTCCTTCCCTACTTGGACCCCTCGGCCTCCCCAGTTGTGGCGGCCTTCCTTTTCTTCCTCCCCTCGCTGGAGGGGGAGAGGCCTCTTCTTCCTCCTCCTCATCTTCACGGGAGGAGTGCGTCTCGGAGTCATCGGATGACAAATCCGACACCACCGGGCACCGGGAACTCTTTCGAGTTCATGTGGCCTTCTTCTTGGCCTTCTTCTCCGGCACCACGTAAGGTGCCGGAGCCAGCAGCCCCATCAAATGGGCATCCGCTGGGTCTTCGGGCAAAGGAGCCGAACAGCTGACCTGTTCGGCCGTCCTCTGCCAGTCCTGTCAAAGGCATGAGGGCTTAGATCCCGCATAGGGTCAACCTATGAAAAATAAAATATCCTGTGAGAGGTAAAAACAGCTTACCGCGCTAGCGCGACGCTGCGTGCTGAATCCGCGATCCTCAGTAGCGGATGCGGGAGCCTCGGCGCCCTTGAATAGCGCCTTCCAGGCATCTTCGTACGTCGTGTCGAAGAGCCTGCTCAGAGTTCCGTGCTGCGCCGGGTCGAATTCCCACAGGCTGAAAGCCCGTTGTTGACACGAGGATCCGGTGGATGAGCATAACCTGGACTACATTGACAAGTTTGAGCTTCTTGTCCACCAGGTTTTGGACGCATGTTTGGAGTCCGGTCAGCTCTCCTGTTTTGCCCCATGACAGGCTCGTTTCTTTCCAGGAGGTGAGCCGCGTAGGGGGTCCGGATCAGAACTCGGGGGCTGCGGCCCATTCAGGGTCACGTGGCTCAGTGATGTAGAACCACCCCGATTGCCACCCCTTTAGGGTCTCCACGAAGGAGCCCTTGAGCCGTAGGACGTTGGGCATCTTGCCCACCATGGCGCCTCCGCACTCCGCCTGGCTGCCGCGTACTACCTTCGGCTTGACATTGAAGGTCTTCAGCCACAAGCCGAAAGGGGGGTGGATGCGAAGGATGGCCTCGCACACGACGATAAACACCGAGATGTTGAGGATGAAGTTCGGGGCCAGATTGTGGAAATCTAGGCCGTAGTAGAACATGAGCCCCTGGACATATGGGTGGAGAGGGAAACCAGTCCACGGATGAAATGGGGGAGGAACACCACCCTCTCATGGGGCCTGGGGGTGGGGATGAGCTACCCCTCGTTGCGGAGTCGGTGCGCAATGTCGTTGGACAGATATCCGGCTTTCCTCAGCTTCTTGATATGTCCCTCCGTGAAGGAGGAGACCATCCACCTGCCTCCCACTCCGGACATGGCTGGAGAAAGGTTGAGGTGGGGAATGCAGACTTGGGCGCTGGAGCTTGAGTGCGCGAAAGTGGATAGGCAAAGGAGGAAGAAGGCGTGGGTGAAAAGGTGGATCCTTATCCCCTTATATGGGCGGATGAAGCTATGCGTCCCCACCAGCCTGGTAAAACTCGCTTATCTCCCAAGCGCCATAATCAATGGCGCGGTTGGGTTACCCACGCCCGTATTGATGAGAATCCCAGAATAAGGGGACATGATCTCTGCTTCGACAATACGTGCCAAGGAAACTGCCTCGCTAAACACGCTGTGTGGGACAATAAAACGATTCGAACAAAGGCTTGGCCGTGGTGTGATGTCACGCTACGGAATACGTCAGCAGATCAGATTTGTGTAAATACTATTCTCTCTATGGCAATATGTGGAACTTGTTTTGAAGAGCCGGACACTATCCTTGTGTTCAAAATCTTCTATGAAGTATTCGGAGGAGGAACTCGCCTTGCAATGTCGAAGACAATCTGCGTGCCATACTCGTCGTCATTGAAGCCTGGTTCAGGGGCTACTGAGGGAGTCCTGGATTAGGGGGTGTCCGGATAGCCGGACTATACCTTCGGCTGGACTCCTGGACTATGAAGATACAAGATTTAAAACTTTGTCCCGTGTCCGGATGGGACTTTCCTTGGCGTGGAAGGCAAGCTTGGCGATACAGATATGTAGATCTCCTACCATTGTAACCAACTTTGTGTAACCCTATCCCTCTCTGGTGTCTATATAAACCGGAGGGTTTTAGTCCGTAGGACAAACAACAATGATACCATAGGCTAGCTTCTAGGGTTTAGCCTCCTTGATCTCGTGGTAGATCTACTCTTGTACTACCCATATCATTAATATTAATCAAGCAGGAGTAGGGTTTTACCTCCATCGAGAGGGCCCGAACCTGGGTAAAAACATCGTGTCCCTTGTCTCCTGTTACCATCCGCCTAGACGCACAGTTCGGGACCCCCTACACGAGGTCCGCTGGTTTTGACACCGACAACTGCCATCACCCCCTCCAATTCAAATGGCTGATAAACAAGAAAAGAAATTGAACGTACAGACATTGTATGATAGACATATGTGGTAATTCACATGTATGTTGTCTAACCAAACAGGACAGCATGACACAATTTCACATATATGATGCCTAACTAAACAGGATAGCATGACACAGTTTCAGATATATGATGGATAACTTAACATGATATAATGGCATAATTCAACATATGATGAGTACCTAAACAGGATGACATGACAAAACTATATGATGTCTTTCTAAAATAGGTTGGAATGAAATAATTCACATACATGTTGTCTAAGTATACAGGATGGCATGATATAATTGACATAATTGATTCATATACTAAGCAACTGGCACTCGCATGTATGATCTCTAAACTAAGCAGATAGAATTCAATAGTGTGCATATGATGTCTAAACTAAGCAATGCAAGACACCATATGCATCATATGAGAAATATAAACATTGCAACTTAGAGCATACACCTCGGGTGGGATATAGGACTGGTCATCTGTCTCTGAATCCTCCTCTGAGGAGCTCCCTGTAACCATCGAGATATATGCTTCAACAGGTACCCTTGCCTGCTCTGAAGACCTTGTTTTCACTACAGATTTTTCCATAACCGGCTCAAATGGCTGATACACATGAAGAGTAGTTCAATATACACAGATTGTCGACAAATGGAATACGTAATGAAAAAAAAGATGGCATGAGATAATTCACATATATGATGTCTGGCTCCATGGTGGTGCATAATTCACATATATAATAACTGGCTGAAAAACATGGCATTGCATAATTCACATATCTGATATAGAAAGCAAACAGGAGGCATTCACACAAAGCATGTCTAATCTAAGCAGATGGCATGGCAATGCAAGATATGCAAGATATGAGCAATATAACCCAGCCAAGTTAGAGCTTGCACCTCGGGGGGGGGATACGAATGGTCATCTCTCTCTGAATCCTCCTCTGAGGAGCTATCTGTAACCAGCAAGAAATCTGCATCGACAGGTAGCACTGACTGCTCAGAAGACCTTGTTTTCACTCCAGATTTTCCCATGACTGACTCAAATGGCTGATGCACAGGAAGAGTAGACGAATGTATAAACATTGTTGACAAATGGAATACATTATGGAAAAAATTATTGCACGATACAATTCACATATACGATGACTAGCTAAACAGGATGGCATTGCATGATTCACGTATATGATGCCTGGCTAAAGAAGATGGCTTTGCATAATTCCCATATACTCCATCTGTTCCTAAATAATTGTCTTTTTAGAGATTTCAAATGGACTACCACATACGGATGTATAAAGACATATTTTAGAGTGTAGATTCACTCATTTTGTTCCGTATGTAGCCACTTGTTGAAATCTCTAAAAAGACAAATATTTAGGAATGGTGGGAGTATGATATAGAAACCAAACAGGTGGCATTCACAGAAAGCAAATCTAAACTAAGCTGATGACATATAAGTTGTATAATGTAAGCAATGCAAGGCGCCATATGCATGATATGACCAACATTAGCATGCCAGGTTAGAGCAAACACCTCAGGTGGTAAACATGCGTGGTCGACTCCTTCTGGATCTCCATCTCAACAGTTATCTTCCTCTGGAATACAATATGGAAATGCAGGAGGGGGGCACTTCGCCCACCATGGAGCGGCGTCTGCATGACATTATATTCGCACGCAACGGTCTTCTCTTTTTCTCTACATGATCAGTACGATTGTGTACAATATCTGACATGCATAATAAAAAATATTTAGATTTTGTAAGGCCTAAGGGGTGCATGCAAAAATCAAGACTGATGGTAGCAAACGAGTGGATGGATCCAAAACAAATGATACCAGGTAGATTATAGCTTCAGTTTAAAAAGATAGACAAGGGATCATCTATTGTTTGTTGCCCACCCAACATGAACCACATAGAAGACCCCAGATGAACCAGATAGTAGACAGATACTATTCGTTGCTGGCTCGATATGAGACCCATGTGCAATTCAAAACTCAATATTGAATGATAAAGTAGCAGGTAATAATAACCGATGTATAATGTAAGCAAACACGAAAGACTGCGACCTCTCTTCCGGAACTGTGTAGTCCTCAGGTTCATCTGCTCAGTCGGTGATGGTAACGTGATTGGCGTGGCTGCCGGCAATGCGGAAGATTATTTGAGGCGGCGAAAGGAAGTCTGCAGGGGGGATCTCTGTTGCATTGAATGCTTCTGTCGATGGTGCACCTCAGGTGGGGTGGATGACGGCATGGCAGGAGCAGGAGCAGGACATAACACATAGAGTTTTCTTTGACGCCTATCTGAAAATGAAGTAAATCTGTAAGGGCTCCTTAGAATTAGGGGATTCTATAAACGCATGGACAGGAAAAACACAGGAATAGGATAGGAATGCATGTGCAAAACAGAGCATTTGGAAACATAGGATTTCAGTCAACCTGTGTGTTTGGCTCACATGAATTGGAAGAACAGAGGAATGGAGAAACAAAGTGATGCGACGAGTGTACAACCTCTTTGGCATAGCCTTGTGGACCTCAACATCATTGGGTTGGATGTGGAGGATGGTGATGATGCTAGTGTGACTGTCGGAGGCGGGGAAGAAGATCCGAGGCCTCTAGAAATGGCGTCGAGGGTACTGCTCCCCTGTGATGGACGGTTCCGTTGTTGGAGCAGCTCCGCTAAGGTGTACGGCGACGAGGCTGAAGCATGACAAGACAGACAACGTTAATCTGAAGTGGGACCCTAATATCATCTGCAATAGATGATGTAAAATACATCACCAAAAAGTGCTAGATGTAAAACGCATCAGCCGCGCCACGGCCGCTCCGACAGATGCTATAAGTACTGTTCACTCTGAAGTTAACTAAAGAAAATGAACTTCACAGTCGAAACTGAATTTTACTGTTGAAACTGATTGAACTAGTAACAGAGCATTGCAATAGATGTTTAGGGCATTCGAGCACTAGTAGCAGAGAAGCACTGATCTAAATCAGTAGACGCTCGAGCAGGGAACGCACTAGCAAAGAGCAAGTCATGCAGTAGCACCGCGAGCGAGTGCTAAAGCAGCAACTCCTGTAGCTCCGAAGGTCGTGCGGCAGCAGCAGCAGCCCAAGCGAGAGCAAGAGCAGAGCAGCGGCACGAACGAAAGCAAGAGCAGTGCAGTAGTGCGACCGACAGCAAGAACAGAGCCGCAGCGCGAGCGAGAGCCGGAGCAGCTACAGCTAGTGCCATTGTGGAAGTCGCCGCCAAGGAAGAAACGACATGGGGAGAGATGCCGTGGATGATGTGGCCGGCGACGACGCTGTCGATGGAGACACGCCATGTCTGCTCGGTATCGAGCACTGGCAACCCTGTGAGATCGAATAAAAGACAAAATGCAGCGGTGAGTGCAGAACCTCCTTGGTTGCGCCGAGTTGGTCTCGGCTTCATCGGAGGAATTGGTGAGGGTGCTGCGGTTCCGGTGGGGCAGGTCAAGACGGCGCTGTGGGGATTAAGGTGGCGCGATAGACAAGGCGGACGTCGGGGCAGCTCCTTGGAGGTGGAGGATGGGGCGGCTGATCCGGCGGGACGACGAGATCGACAACGGATCCTCGTCCGGTGCGGTGGATGAGGGACGGCGAGCTGTTGCGGTGGACGACATAGTCGGGGAAGAGTCTCCGGCTGGGCGGCGATTGGGAGGCCAACGGAGGAGCGTGGGGTTTCGCGGGTTTTGGCGGCCGCGGTGTACGAATGGGGGGGGCGAAGGGGGAGGGGGGAGACAATCTTAGGGACGCGCTTGTCCGAAATGTAGGGTAAGTTACCAGCGTACCCGCACCGGTTTTGACACCACGACGTGGAGCTTCATTTCCGGCTGAGGGGTAGAAGGGGGATTTCGCGTGTCTGGGCTTCGGGAGCGATTTCGGGTGAGGAGGGAGTTCTCGCGCGCGTCCAAATTTAGGGATAACAAGGCGCGGCGCGGGTTGAAGAAGCGGGAGTTTCAAAGCAGGTGAGACAAAAGATACTCGAGCTTGAAAATTTCGGGATAACAAGGTGCGGATTCCTTGTTCGACAGAACAAACTTAACGTGTAAAAAAACAATTCATACAAGACACAAGAGAGTCATGTCCCCTTTTACTATATTGCTATAGATGCCATTGAAAATACTACAAGAAAAATGTAAAAAAATCGAGAGAACAAGATTACCCTGCACAGTACCAAATCGATTCGCACTTCCCTCAACAAGAACAAAAAAAAATCAATTCCCACCAAAGAAAGAGTAATGTCCCTTTTTATATGATTACAGATGCCATGATCTCGAATTTCAATTTTTGAATCCACGTTATGTTGAATTCGAATATATCGTTAGGTGACCTTGCGGTTTATAATTGATGTAGTCGTACATTTTGATCTTCCATCATATATGAACATTTTACTCCACCATGTGAACATATATATTGTCGTCTACCATATGGACTAAATTTGAATCAATTTTCCTTATTTGAATATGATTGTTGTCAAGTTATACAATAATTTAAATATTATCTTGATAACAAAAAACATACATATAGCAGTAATCATATTTCACTATGAACTACATGTACCATACGCTCTCCAATTCAAATATTTGTATCCATTTTATGTTGAATTCAAATCATAGTACATTATTGGTCTAGGTAGCGAGATGTTTGGGATAATCTAAACCCTGTTTTCATACGTATAATTTTTGGCTGAATTGGGACAAGTTTTCGTATAAGCCTCTTGCAAAACCGGAGATTCTCTCAACAAGCCTCGTGGTTCCGAGAGGGAACGTGTCACCTTTGTGTGCGAAACGATATACGCTGCCTCCCCCTGATTTTATTTACAGAGGCAACATAGAACTATATGAGTGCCCTGTTAAATTTTGGAATTATTTCGGGTTCATTTGGCCTTTTTATACATTAATTGAGTTTCTGGACTTTTAATGTGCATAATCTAAATATGAATTGCATGCACATGCTCCGGTGCACCAAAGTGGGTTGAAAAATCACATGTGTGTCCTTGGTTGAATTTCTAGGTCCCATGGAAGAAATGAGAATGAAATTCAAACATCTGGGCGTCATGACTCGGCCGAGAACATCGAGAAACTTTGATTTTAAATTCATGTAAATCCAAAACTCGCCTGGAAATCATGAAACTTGGCATGGTGTCATGTCATGGCACTAACATGTTGTGGTAAAAAATTGGGCCGATTTGGAAGCTCGTGGTTCTAAGAGGGAACGTGCCACCTTTGAGTGTGAAACGATATACGCTGCCCCCCCTTTGAGTTTCTTAACAAAGGCAACATAGAACTACATTAGTGCCCTGTTAAATTTTGGAATTATTCCGGGTTCGTTTGTCGTTTTTTATACATTAATTGAGTTTCTGGTCATTTAATGTGCATAAGTCAAATTTGAACTACGAGCACATGCTCTCGTGCACCAAAGTTGGTTGAAAAATCACATTTGTGTCCTCGGGTAAATTTCTAGGTCACATGCAAGAAATGAGAATAAAATTAAAACATCTGGGCATCGTGGCTCGGCCGAGAACATTGAGAAACTTGGTTTTAAAATTCTTGTAAATCCAAAACACGTCTGAAAATCATGAAACTTGGCATGGATGTCATGTCATGGTACTACCATGTTGTGGTAAAAAAATTGGCCGAATAGGAACAGATTTTGGTATAAGCTTCTTGCAAATCCAAGCTTCTCTCAAGAAGGCTCGTGGTTCTGAGAGGGAACATGCCACCTTTGAGTGCGAAACGATATACATTGTCCCCCTTGAGTTTATTTACAAAGGCTACATAGAACTACATGAGTGCCCTGTTAGTTTTTGGAATTATTCCGGCTTCGTTTGGCCTTATTTACAGAGTAATTGAGTTTTTGGTCATTTAATGTGCATAATTCAAATTTGAACTACAAGAACATGCGCCCGTGCACCAAAGTTGGTTGAAAAATCACATTTGTGTCCTCAGGTGAATTTCTAGGTCCCATGCAAAAAATGAGAGTCAAATTCAAACATCTGGGCATCGTGGCTTGGTCGAGAACATTGAGAAACTTGGTTTTAAAATCATGAAACTTGGCATGGTGTCATGCCATGGTAGTACCATGCCGTGGTAAAAAAAATTGGCCGAATAGGAACAAATTTTGGTATAAGCTTCTTGCAAATCGGAGCTTCTCTCAAGAAGGCTCGTGGTTCTGGGAGGGAACATGTCACCTTTATGTCCATAATTCAAATTTGAAATACAAGCACATGTTCCAGTGCACCAAAGTTGGTTGAAAAATCACATGTGTGTCCTCGGGTAAATTTCTAGGTTACATGCAAGAAATGGGAATGAAATTCAAAATTCTGGGCGTCGTGGCTAGGTTGGAAACATTGAGAAACTTAGTTTTTTAATTCCTTTAAATCCAAAACACGCATGAAAATAATGAAACTTGGCTTGGTGCCATGACACGGCACCAACATGCTGTGGTAAATTTGCAGTCCGATTTGCGAAGGCGCACACATTAACAATCAACAAAGTCATTTTGGAACAAGTGCTGTCACGTTACAATCGGAAACACAAGTATTGTTGAAACCGTGGGCATTCTACTTACTAGTACCATTTACGTGCCGCCACACGTCCCCATTTTTATTAGCTAGGAGGCGCCGTGCAGGGTAGCTAGTTGAGTACGAGAGGCGTGTGATCAGACCCCTGCGCGTGCTTATCGGGAGGAGAGCCCTTTGACCTCCATCTGTCGTCCACCTCTCTCCCAAGGTCTCCATTAATGGCGCCGGAGCCTCTGTTTAATGGAGTGGCTATGTCTCACTTGACTGAGATTTAAGAGAGAAAAAAGAAAATCTGAAAGCACGAATCTTGATGTAAGATCCGACGGACCTATATAGCATCTACTGCGACTTATAGCAAGACTGATGAATATATAAGGATGGTTAATTTTTTTTGATCAAAGAAGGGCTTGTCCCTTCCGATTTTCATTACTGAAAACCACCACAATTCACAAGAAGTTCATCACATCTCCAGCCCAACACGAAGGACTAAAAGCTACCAGATTGAAATCGCAACATCCCAAGAGGCCAACAAAGGCCAAACATCCGCGCTAGAACCCAACATTTCACAATCGACGACACAATACACATCCTTAACTGATTATTACATCAAAAGAAACCAGGAAATTGAGGGAAGCCCAGCAGCAACTAGAAGAACAGCAATGCCAGGGTCGCCACAGCAAGAGTTTTCTTCATTCCAGCCTTGCAACATTAATCTTCCACAAAAAGATAAGGACGATTAATTGTCTTACATAATTAGAAAGATAATTAAAAAATCCACATGCGGCTACGCCCGAAATACACAAGGGCAAAAGAAGAAGGAAGACAAGGATCTGGCTCGCTGATCTCTACTTTCTTGATGCGTTGCTGCAGGCTACGGGAACTAGTCTCTGCAGCGAGCGGCGATGAGCTCTTTCGTGTCCTCAAGACGCTGCTTGAGAACATCCACGGATTCCTCCACCAGCCTTTGGCGCTCGTTGCGGAGCATGTCATTCTCGTCCATAAGTTTCTTGACGATGACGTCGGTCCTCTTCAACAAGGCACTGGTCTCCTCCTGCTGGTCTGCACTTCGGACGATCTTCTCCCTCAGTAGGTCGCGCTCGGCCTGGAGCCTCTCATTGCCCTCCCTTAGTACGCCGATAGCCTATTCAAACGAGGCTTTCATGTCGTCCTGCAACCTCGCCCAGCCGGAGATCTGCTCCATCTGGCTATGGATGATCGCATGCATGCGCCTGTAACAGTCGTCGCCTGCCCGCGAGAAATTTTCCCAGGCTGCCGTGGCGCGGCGGGACATCTCTGCCGCATTCGTGGCGCGGTGGGACATCTCTGCTGCTTCATCAGCGCGGCCGGACCAGTCTGCTGCATCGACGGTGTAGCGGGATCTCTGTGCTGCTTTAGCAGCGTGGCGGCACCTCTGTGATGCTACTTCCGTGAGGCGGGACATGTCGGCTGCTCTCGCAGCGAGGCGGGACATCTCTCGTGCTTCCGCTTCCATGCTCGCCTCTTCCTGGTGGCAATCTCTCGACCCAGAACTCACGCTGGCCATGGCAGATGCAAGGGAAGGATGCTGAATGGCTTGTTTGTTTTTGTGGATGAGGAGTTGAGGAGGAATGCGCAGTCATCTTGGCATACTAGTATTTATAACCAAGTACTAATACGCTCCTAAGTGGGAAACCATTTAGGTTGTGATCGGTGTGAATAGGTTTGCAATTCAATATAGCATGGAGTAATTTGGAATGTGACGAGACGCAAGCTCAAAATTTATTGACGGTTCAAGTTTCGAAGTGCGGCACTATTCTCAGATGTAGTACTTCTTTTTCTACTCTCTCCTTTCCGGTTTTATAGGGCTTATCTCAAAATTTTAGTTTTTCCATTTTATAAGGCTCAATTTGGTTGTTCCCTAACACATGTTCAGATTCCAAGGTGCATTAAATCATTGCGTGCAAGTATTAAGAGAAAATTGACCGATGCATGTACTTTATGCATGCATGCATTGCAATTAATGCATTGATAAACATAATTTTTTATTGCCACCAAAACCCACCATTTCTTAAGCTAAAGTAGACCAAGGTAATCCCTATATTAGCATATTACTAAGATAAACAGAAGGCACTGTAGAAACATTTAGGACGTGAGCTTGTCAATCTGAATGTGGAGGGACACAAGCTTAGCCCCGGCCAGCAGCTTGGGCGGAACTGTCAAGAAGGTCAGCTCCTGCACGTCGACGTCGCCGGGATCCTTGCTGCTTGTCACCTCCATTTCCACCTTGACGGCGTCAGTTGTGCATTTGGGCTCCCTCGGCGGGCCGTTTGCCCACAGCTTGGCCACGTAGTGCGGCAGTGGGGACGCCCCTGCTCTGATGCAGACGACCAACACGACGATAGGCGCGCCGATGTCGAGCACACCACTGACCAAGAAAAACGCGCGGCGGTCCTCCTCCGCGAATAGCAAGAGCCGTGGCTCCGACAGTGGCACTTGCAGTTAGAGCACCTTTCCGTACTGGATCCTGTGCACGGGCATGGGATGCGCGGTGCTGATGTGGTGGTAGAGCGCCGGCGGCGGGCCTTCGTAGCCGCAGACGGGCACGGGGCATTTGTAGGGCGCGAGCGGACACACGCTCTGGTGATCGGCGAGCTTGTGGTAAGTGACGTAGAGCCCACAACCTTCGTGTGGGCACTCCACCCTCACCGACAAAAGGACAGAGTCCACCATCGTGTTCCGCACGTCGAAGCCACTGCCACGCTCGCACTTCTGGCACTGCCGCTGGTTCCCGGGGCGCTCGACGTGGCAGTCCGCGCAGGCCAGGTGCCCTCCCTTGCACTACAGAAATCAATCGAACAACACTTCAATCAAGAAACCTGCACCTTGCTCAATCAGCCAAACGGACGAGGTGTATTCGAACCTCATACACTGGAGGCGTCAAGGGGTGGAGGCACAAGGGGCAGTGGAGCACGGTGAGGTCCATCGAGACCTTAGAGAGCTCCATCGTCAGGTCCTGTTCGGTCTGCATGATCTCGCCCTCCTCGTGCACAACCATCTCTCCACTTGGTCAAGGTATTACAAAGCTTTACTGTCACATATTTTATACTACTTCAAGGTGCATTAAATCAACACATGCAAGTATCAAAAGGAGAGTCACGACATGCATGCATGCGTTGTAATTAATGCATCCGTAAACGCAAATTATTGAAATATATCGAGTACAGTGCTTTGATGTGTCGCATCAACTCGTACATCAACGAGAAGTTTGATTATCATCTCCCTCGCCAACTTAACTGCACCTGCCTTTGGCTGTATGACAGGTTGGCCACACACCTATCGGGCCCACCTGTCATACTAGGAGAAGTTTTCGCTACACGCTCTCCCTCGTGCACGCGGTGGACATGCAGCAGTTCAATCGGTGTCAGATGGCCAGAAGCGTACTGTAGTACTCCTCCAGTGCAGTAGTACTCCATCATTGTTCGACTTCCCGAAGAGGCAAAGAGCCAAGCACAGCCCGGACGCTCGTGTGGCAGTTTCATGTGTAGAGTAGTCTAGGATAGCGTGTACCGTGCCTGTAAGCTTAAAATCGTTGGGGTCGGCTCCATGCTATGTGGCCGTCTCGAAGTTTTTTCAAAAAAGTTAAAATAGTATTCTGGCCCTACCTGACACCCTGGTGATTATAGTTTGCACACTCATCTGGTCAAGACAGGAATATATATTTTAATTTATTTTTTTCTTCGAAAAGGGGGGACTCCCCGGTCTCTGCATCAGAACGATGCATACGGCCACAAATATTTTAATTTATTGTGGGTAAATGTTAAGGTTGCAGCAAATATATTGTACACTGCTGGTCTTTTAGCCAAGTTTAGAGGCAAGCATGTGGGGCCAGTGCTATGATGTGTCGCGTCAACTCGTACAACGAGGAGAAGCTTGATTTTACTACATGCCTTCTCCCTCACCCATGCGCGCGGTTGCTCGCAAACGAGGACAGGCTTTTACTTAGTAGTACTTCTACAACAAGCTATCCGTCCCGCTCGCGGTGGACGGACATGCATCAGTGGATTCGACACTGTAGAAGCAGTAGTAGTAACATCATTGTTCGTCTTCTCGAAGAGGCGAAGAGCCAAGCGCAAACCGAACGTTGCAGTTGTGAACATTGGAGCATGCATATAGCCAGGCTCTTGCATGAGACAAAATTGCTATGTGAGCCCACTATAGTACTAGTACGTACAACTACTTGCTAGTATAGCCCTGTAAACCAGAAAGGAGAATTTGCCCTTCTAGAGATTTCAACAAGTGACTAGACTACACCGAGACGGAGTACATATGGAGCAAAATGAGTGAATCTGCACTGTAAATAAATACTCCCTCCGTCCCATAATATAAGAGCGTTTTTGACACTACACTAGTGTCAAAACATTCTTATATTATGGAACGGAGGGAGTACGTACTAGTTCTATCGTTTTCCTCTCCGAGGTGCACAATATTGAGTATACTGACTAGTCTCTTTTTGACACGCATTTACGTTTTTTTACACAATAGAGACACAAGCGCTCATATACACGCGCATACACTCACCCCTATGAACGCACACACGCACGACACTATCATCTTGAAATTTACGAAGTCACCATAGGCACCTCGTCGTCGACGGGTCCATAGGTTCTTGAATGCCAAGGAGGGAGAGGGTAGCGGTTCCCGAGACGTTGAACGGTCAATGATGCATCCTCAATTACATGCAGAGGGAATTAATTGGAGAAGCAGAATAGAGCCAGCACAATGTGAATGCAACAGAGTTTGGAGTCTCATATAATAAAGGCGCCCCACCACTCCAATCCATCCAAGTCTCTACGCAACACTGCTCACTCCAATCCAAGACCAAGTGACCAGAAGCCACAAGCACCTATGGAGGCGATGGACGCGAGCGGCAGTCGGCTGTGCCAAATCATCCAAGGCGCCAGCCTACGGCCCCGCATGGCACAGCATTTCCAGACGGTGCTGGCGACCGCAGGCATCGTAGCCCTCGTCGACGCCAGCTTCGCCTCTCGCATGGATGACATGATGGTCAACTCCATCCACAAGTTCACCGCCGTCAAGAAGCGCGCGGACGACCTTGCCGTACTGCTCCAGCCCGCGCGCCCAGGCTCCTCATTGCCTGCCACCCTCATCGGCCTCCATGGTGACGAACTCTTTCCAGCCCTGGTGGCCCTGCAGGTGCCGGAGGTCGCGACGAAGAATGTGCACCTCAAGGCCGCGCTCGCCGCGTAGCGCCTCGCCATGCAAGAAACCGTCTACATAGGCCACTACAAGGCAAGCGAGGATAGAAAGACGTTGGCCTTCTTCCAGTGGCTGGAATCTTTGGACGCCATTGTTCAGAAGCACGTCGACCTGGCCACGAAAGCCGCTGCTACTTCGGCACCGTTCGGTGGGCCGGCGCCCTGAGTCGAGGAGGTGGACGTCGTCGATGGATGCATCTCTTCTTCTTGCCTCCTGTAACCAGCACTGCATCGCCTCGTGGCCTTAATGTTTTATTAGTATAGTACTCCCTTCGTTCCCAAATATAAGTCTTTCTAAAGATTCCAGCAAGTGAGTACTACATACGGAGCAAAATGAGTGAATCTACACTCTAAACTATGTCTACATACATCTGTATGATGTATTCCATTTGAAATAGTATCTAAAAAGTCTTATATTTATGAACGGAGGGAGCATATGGCATTTTTATTCCAGTCGTAACGTTTTCACTATGCGGTGGGGCCGCAGTTGAGCAAACGCACCCAGCCCACCGGGCGTCGGAAGAGAGAAACGAGGGAGGAGAGCTAGCTGTAGCACGGACGCTGTTATCAGATGGGACTCGTGTTTATAGAATGGGAGTAGTGAGCACTCGTGCCTCTTTTTTTTCTTTTTTGAGGGAAAATTAGTCGTATGTCTAGTGCCACTAGTTGGGTGCGTGCGACCTATAGCTGTCATCACCTTAGGTCTCCTTTTTGAACCGCGGCTACGCTTCACAGTACATATTATTTCACGCATTTATCCTCCTATATGTACTCCTAGGCTATTTCCACGTGCTCCCATTTGCCGACATGTGGGATATAGAGCATCTGGGTCATAGTGCATGCACGACTCGGAGCATATGCCGGGGTACTTTACATTTCAGACCTCACGAATTTCATGCAAACCCCCCGCAGAAGAATAAATAAATGAATGAATTACTACATGAAACCGAACTATTTTCATGGAAACCGGAGCACGTTCATTAAATTTTGGACATAACACGTTTGTAAAAAATGACCGGACCGAAACAGTCTAAGGGCCTCTTTGATTTTTCAGGCAAAAAAAGGGCCTCTTTGATTCGTAGGATAGTGAAAACACAGGAATGGGGAAAGTATGATGGCGATGAACCGAGACGAGGAGAACTCTAACTCAGTTAGAGGTTAGAGTTAGATTGTAACCCTGAATTAACTCTAAACCAAAGAGGTGTATGGATGGCAGGGTTAGATTGACAATAAATGCTCTATCTCAATCATTTGACTACTTTGGACCCTATTTCCTGCCGGATTTGGAGGGTGCTTGGATACGTTTTAGTTCCATGACTAAAAGTAGTGAGACTAAAACTTGCTAGCCTCACCCATGCTTGGATCCAAATACTAAAGAGACTAAAAGCAAGTTAATGAGCATTTATTATCCTCCAAACCCTCCAATCCAGAACTCGCTTGTGTTAAAGGAGAGGAGTTAAATGAGGAGAGAGATGACTAATCCACATTTTAGTAGGGGTTCCCCTGACTAAATTTTTTTAGTCTCAAGACTAGTTTTAGCCCCTCTTTAGTCAGGGGTGCTTGGAACTTTTAGCCTCTTAAAGAGACTATTTTTAGTCAGACTAAAATAAGTCCCTTGGATCCAAGCACCCTCTTGGTGTGGCCGGCTCTTCTATGGCCTCCTCCCGCTCACAATTGACATAAACGAACCATCTATACAAATCAAGCATGCAAAACATGATAATTTTTACTTTGTCCATACAAATGAGATATCCCACTTAAACATACAAGTCGTCAATCAAGCTTCACAAAATAAAAAACACTTCATGAAACAAAGAATGAGCTAACTCATCACGGAAGTCATTCACGATAGGGAGGGAGCCCGGAGCCCCTCACGCATCGAGGGAGGAGCTCTCCATTGTCTCTCTGGAGGAAGGCTCTGTAGAGCCCAAGCCCCGGGAACCCCTCCGACGCCGGCCCTTGCGAGTTGAGGTCGACACCGACATGGGTAGCAGGGCCGCTTGCCGCCGACTGGGAACTTAATCTTTGGGCCTCTAGAAATAATGCAAGCCTGTAACTAAAATACCTAGAAAGGTGAACTGAATCTTTGGTCCTCTAGAAATAATGCAAGCCTGAAACTGAAATACCGAGAAAGGTGAACTGAATCTTTGGGCCTCTAGAAATAATGCAAGCCTGAAATTGAAATACCTAGAAACGTGACCTGAATCTTTGGGCGTCTAGAAAGATTTATTACCTCCTCAAGCAGCATCAAACAATTCCATGCGTGCACCACAAATCTATACCATGTTTGACCAGGATCTACTTTTCCAAATCAGAATTAGCGCTAGAGCAAGCAAGATCACTGATATGGCCGTGAGACAGAGAAGGAACAAACAAACTCACCCCTCTCGTGACCTCCCTGGTAGATGCGCCGCCGCCACGCACGAAAGAGGGAAAAACGACTGGTGAAGGGGGAGCGGGGCGACCTTCGAAGGCCGGAGGGAGAGGGCGGCCGGAGTAGGGCGGCGGAGGCCGCAAGGAGAGGGCGGCCGGAGGAGAGAGAGGGCGAGCGACCCTATGGGGAACAAAGAGGAGTCGTGTGATAGGTGGGGGGGAAGCGATCTGGTGCGGTCAGGGGAGATTTTTTTAGTTCTCTTCTAGTGGGCCCGACGATAACTAACTCAATTAGAACCTCTCCACCGGGCTAGTATTTTTAGCTGGGTTAGAGCAAATTAGCTCAAACTAACCCCTCTTGTTTCGATAATTTGAGGCTATTTCAACCCAAACTAGCTCTAACTCAGGATCCAAACAAAGAGGAGTGTTACTGTACTTGCTACAGTGTGGACCGTAGAACATTGTTTTTTATGGCCATATCACCATATTGTTTTCTACTGCTGGTTCACTGGCTATCGTGGTTCGCACTGCTAGTTCACTGGGCTGCGTGGTTCGCACTCCTCCGACCTGAGTAGTACTCCCTCCGTTCCTAAATATAAGTCTTCGTAGATATTTCACTATGGACCACATACAGATGTATATAGATGCATTTTATGTGTAGATCCACTCATTTTTCTCCGTATGTCGTCCATAGTGAAATCTCTCCAAAGACTTATATTTAGGAACGGAGGGAGTAGTATAGTACTAGTATATACCACATCATTCTTTGCTCCTTCTTGCTACTCCGACATGTGGGAGAGCCAACATCCGGGTCGACATGTCATGCACCAGATTAGAGCGCGGAACGGAAGGGGGGCATCACCCGGTCGGAGCGCTAGTAATTGATGACTATAGAGAGTGGTGATATCACAAGTCTTTCCAGTAGTAACGCGCGTCAAATCGCACAGCCCCACTCGCTCACCCTCCTCGCCTTTCTGTCAAACCGCCTACCCGAAAACTGCCGCGCGTACTGCCCGGGAAAAGCCCCGCCCTCAACTTTTAACTACGCGAAAATAGTTCGAGCTTGTTCGTTCTATATAAATACAGTAAGTACTGTATGTTTATTCACCCGTGGGGTTGTTCAATGAATGGAGGGGCGGGGAGCACAAGTGAACAATACTGTAGTACTACTAGTAGTAGTAAGTAGGAGTCGTACAGTAGTCACCTTAAATAGAGAGTTTCTTTTCTTTAATGTCACGTACACAAATTGAAACGCTTGTTGTGGAGAGAAAAAAGCTAATCACTCCACTATATATGGACGCAGGGGCCTGAGCGCTTGACTTAATAGGGTTGCTCTCTTCATTCTCTCATCCTCTCCAGATATAAACAAGACAGCGGAAGCGACATTTTCTCTCCGGCCGGATCCCTTCGGCCGGTGTGTGTAGAGGACTAAAAGGTGCATCGTTCACGTGGTCATCGCCGCCGAGGGAGGAAACCCATAGCTACCGGAGGGGCCCGATCCTCTGCCTGTGCCGTTCTCTCCGACACAGTGCCGGCTCGGGAGGTCCTCCGACCCTTCTTCCTCCCTGCCTTATTGTCCGCAGATCCGACCTGCCACCGCCGACATCTCGGCGACCCTCAGGTATAAGTTCTCCGTAAGTGGCCTTGCTCTACTGCCCCAGCTCCCCACGTGTCTGCATGTGCATCTTTTTCTACTCCCATCAGCTCTTCCAAAGCCACCTAAATTTTTAGTATTATTAGAGGTAAAGCTACTTCATGCATTCGAATCTAGGGCTTTGTTCAAACAACGAAGAAAGGGGGAAAGTTGTAGCATGAATCTAGGACTTGATTCAAAGAGGAGATAATATGGTGAAAGTAGTAGAGACCGGATACCCAACCGGTCTCTTGGATGAAAAGGGAAATAATGGTAAAACATAGTACAAACTGGATAAGGAACAGATCTATTATTGGTTGAAAAAGGGATAGAAAGTGGCGGCTGGTGGACAAGTCAATAGAGTATGTCCAGGATTAGATTTGCTGCGATCACATAGTAAAAGGTCTCCAGGATTAGATTTGCTGCCCTCACATAGTAAAAGTTCTCAGGATTAGATTTGCTGCCCTCACATAGTAAAAGGTCTCAGGATTAGATTTGCTGCCCTCACATAGTAAAAGGTCTCCAGGATTAGAATTGCTTCCCGCACATAGTAAAAGGTCTCCAGGATTACATTTGCTGCCCTCACATAGTACAAGGTCTCCAGGATTAGGTTTGCTGCCCTCACATAGCATGAACAAACTCGGCATCACCACTTTATGCCTCCTTGTAGGTACATTGTGCTGATGCATCCACTGTCGCACGTCCTTATACCAACCTTTCACTGTTGTTAATGTAAGGGCGCATGTAAAATGAAGCGATCACACTGTTACCTTAGGGACATGTCTAACCAGTGTTATTGTTAATCTAATGCCTCCAGTGATAAGATGCAATTAAACTGTGTTACAAATGGCACTCCTGCTGTTTTCCCCAGTATGATAAGTAAGTTGCTCCTTTACGCTGCTGAGTGTCCTGGTGTCCCCACGGTCCCATGCCTCTAAACCAACTCTTTAGCTGCTGTTGATTTACTGCGTCTGGTTAACAAGCAATGCCACCATTAAAGTAATCCCATATTTGAGGAATCTCATTGTTGATCGTAATGCTTCTGGTAACATGAAGCATTGCTGACGTTTTAAAATTTCAACTGCCCTTGCGTGATTGCCATGAACATAATTAAGATGCTTCTTTTCATTTTCTATATGTTTCGTATATTCTTATTGACCAGCAACTGTTTACTTTCTATCTTTTTGTGCAGATAGGGATATCCATTTCACCTTGTTGCTATTGTGACCTTTTAGTGAACTGCACAAAACACTTTTTTTGGAATGAGTGTCTTGTGCAGTTCAACTAAAATGTCACATGGGCAACACTCTCAATTTTGGTGGAACTACACAAAATGGTGATTGGAGTTTCCAAAATCTCCGTCTAGTTCTGCTAGTAATCTCGTGCAACATTTTATTAGCCTTTGCAAGATGAGCCGTCACTGTCACCACAATGGCACTTTATTTTAGTGGAACTGCACAAAAGGATAACAAAATTATAGTTGCACCTTACATGAGCCGGACAGCCAACCTTAATGTTCCTCAATTTAGTGCAACTTCTAAAGAAGAACCTGCCAGCTCACGAGAGCAAGTACTTCTTGCTAGCTGAATGATGCAATCTTTGCTTCATTTTAGGTGAACTGCAGAAAAAGGCGCATGAATTGAATCATGGAACTCCAGGCAGGCTTCATCCGAGTGGAGCTGCAGGTTGAGTAAAGGAGGCCACTATTAAAGTGAAATCATGCTCTCCTAGTTTGTGCTATGCAAACAGGAATACTCAACTACAGATGTTGTGACGGTCAAGAGCATTCGCCAAGTTCTTCGATTGTATGACATGGCTAGTGAAGATGGATTTAATCCCAATATTCACTTTATCAAAAGGCTCTAATGGGTTGGTTCTGAATCTTGCAAGCTAGGAATCAGTGAGATGTGTAGGCATCTTTGTTGTACTTATTATTTGAATCTTATTTGTTGGTTCTGAATCTTGCAAGCTGGGAATCAATGAGATGCGTAGGCATCTTTGTTGTACTTATTATTTGGATCTTATTTGTTCGTTCTGAATCTTGCAAGCTGGGAATCAATGAGATGTGTAGGCATCTTTGTTGTACTTATTATTTGGATCTTATTTGTTGGTTCTGAATCTTGCAAGCTGGGAAACACGGCATGATGATGCAGAGGACAACAACCATAATAATAATTGCTTGTGAAAGTGTGACAAATGTGCTGATCGTGTGCGTCCTAAGAATAATAATTCTAATTATTGTGCATGTTGATCCTGTGGCACTGATAGAACGAGCGAATGCATTGCTTGTTTTAAGTATAAATTTCTATTAGAGCTAATTAAATTTACGTAAAGTGACCACTAACTCCTGTTATTACAGTACCAATACAGACCCGCTCGTGAACCGACGTGTGGCCGAGGGTGCATCTTCTGCCTGGCGTGCAGCGGACAAGGGAGGGGTAGTAACTGTTGTCGCCTGTACACACTCAGCTTACTGTTGAATCTAGTTCCCCAGGAGCTGAAAAACGAACTGCTGTCGCCGCCTACACACTCGTTGACTCGAAGAGACTCCAATGGCAATCCGAGGGGTGAGACTGCTGGATATGGACTTCAGAAAGGAGTTCCCCTTTGAGTTCGTCGTTCAGTCCTATGGATGCACCAAGTTGAATGTGATGTACACCAACGATACGGACTCGGTGAAGCTCTGCCTCGCCTCAGACCTATGGCTGCACTAGGTTCTGGACCATTCGCCCGTTTCATCGACAGCGCCGACTGCACCTTCTCTACGTTGGAGAGAAGGAAGAACGCGACGATTCGGCCATCTGGTGCAACAAGCTTGTCGACATCCAGAAGCAATACAAGATCATCAGCAACGGGCAGGAGAAGGACTCCGTGGTTGACCTCGCTGAGACCATCATCGACCCCTGATATGCCAACATGAAAGAAGACGACCTGAACATGCAGGAGGTACCTCTGAATCTAGCCTACATAACCTATGCGGCCATGGACGCATACGCATGCTACGACATGTACAAGCAGATCTTGGACATGAGGGCGTGTCTGCTTCCCGTAACCGACGAGTACACAGACAGCCGCAGCGTCATGATCAAGCGTGCCAGGAAGGTCTAGATGATGTACTTTATCTGTTTATAAGTACCTTTATCATCTGAGTGTTTCATGCATTAGCCTATGTGTCGTAATTATCTGTTTTGTCCGAAATATTTCTTTTAAGAACCCATTAACCTGATTGCTTTTTTTATTGGCTATTTTCTTATGTATGTAAACTAGTTCACTCCGCTGCCGTGCTTTGAATCTCCTTCCTCCCAACATATTCCCCTCCTCAGGTGGACCCAGCAGGTCTCTGAATTTTCTCCCACTTTCTTTTTCGATGTAAACTGAGTTTTCTCCCAGTACTTCCCCCTAGAACCAACTCAACTATCCCACGTCTAGCCTAAAAAATAATAATACCCCACGTACTATTAACTCATCAAATTAAAATGATATTTTATGTCGATGGGAAACGACACCTATGGGATCACAAGAATCCCTACTACGGTTGCGGGGAGCGGGGGTCGTGAGAAGAGTGGATCAAACATATAGCACACGGTTTGTTTATCCAGGTTCGGGCCGCGAGGATGCGTAAAACCCTACTCCTGCTTTGGTGGATTGTATATCTGTGTTCTTGAGCTAGCTATGGGGCGTGAGGAGCTTCAAAAAGCCGAATCCTCCTCCTGGTCGCCTTGGGCCTCCTTTTATAGGAAAGGGGTTGCCACAGTGGCACACAGGAGGTGGAAAGGGTACAATAATGCGAGGTTATCCCTCGCATTACATCAAGGCACATTTTATGCGCCTTGCTTAGGTGTCCTTGCTTTATCAGGGACGGGGGAGAGCCCTGTCCCATCCGTCGCCGCTCCCTCTTGCGTTGACACGCGCCCTGGCCAGCGGTGCTTGTGGTGCCATGTAGGCAGGCAGGCAGCTGAGGTGGCGCGGCGGTGGGTCTCCATGAAGATCTGTACGCCGCCACGCAGGTGCCTGCCCAACTGGTTGGGTCGGCGGCTACATGCGAATGGCGGTGGAGGTGCGACTCGTGCGGGCCTGATGGTGGCCCCACGGGCGTCTTTGGCAAGGGCCTTGCCAGGGCCCCGGCAAGGGTCTTGCCGTGGCGCTTGTTGTCATCCCCGGCAAGGCTCTTGCCGGGGGCCTTGTGGTCCTCCTTGGCTGGGATACCGCCAAGGGTCATTACCTTCTTGAATGTCTTCACAAAGATCTACATGCCACCACGGGGATGTCTCCCGAACCCTTCCCCATAGGGGCAGTGGACTCAAGGGTGACCTTGCTCCGTAGGTGTGGGGCGAGCTGCCATGGCAAGGATCTTGCCGGGCTAGCTAAAGCTGCCCCCCGGCAAGGATCTTGCCGGGGGGGGGTGTCTGCACTGTCCCCTTTGCTCTTTGTGGTCTTGGTCTTGGCGTCATTCTGCTTCTCTTTAGATTCGGCCTTACCTTGGCTTACCTCCCTTGCCGCGCTCGGTGTGGCGGCGCCCGTGGCTCAGACTACCTGTGCACAGTCATAGGGGTACAAAAAGTGTACCCCCCTTTTTGTACACCGATAGGAGCCCCGGGCCTGGGCCACACATAAGCGCAACGCGTTGTTGGGCTAGGCCCAAAAACGGTGCGCAGGCAGGCGGGGCGGTTTTTACCATGGTAAGTTTCTTCGTGCGCTGCGCTTTCCACGCGTCCCGCGTGTGGCGCGGCGTGGGGAGGCATGCGCGACGTGAGCGGCGTGCGTGGGGCTGAGCTCTGCATGCATGCGTCACCTCATAGTAAAAGGGGGGCGGTTCGCGTATTCCCCATAAACGGAGGAAGGCGCGGAGGCGCGGCCCATTTACTGAACGGGGCCGAGGCGTGGTCTTCAAGGCGCCCACTCCCCACGATCACGGAGTGGGGAGAGGTCACCTCACCCGTCGCCTCGGTCCTCCACGCCTGCCACATGGCTTGCATGCGCTTGGGGTGGCGATCGGTGGAGGCGGGAAACCGGGCCGCCGCGGGCCGGGGCAGCGGGTCGGTCCTAGTTCCCTGCGCCCTCCGTGTCTTCATTGGTGGAGTGGGCCGGTCGAGCCCCTACCCCATTCCTTTATAAGGAGCGGGAGGGGGAGGATGGCGCCCCGCATTCTTTCATCTCCTCCTTTCTTCAGCTTCTGCTCCCCCCCCTTCCATCCGCCATGGAGAGAGGGAATCCTGGTCTTTCGACGGTGGCGGCGAGGGTCGCCGCTCGGCAACGCATCCCTCCTTCTCCCGCACCTGCGGTGGCAGAGCCAGCCGCGAGGGGAAGGGGGAGGGGGTGAGGCCGTGGGCGAGGCCGAGGCGCTCGGGGAAGAGGACGACGGGGCGGTGCGCCGGCCTCGCTTCCGCCAGAGGTTCCTCCTCCCGTGGAGGGCCACGCTGGGGATGACCCTTGCGAGTTCTTCGTTAGGCTGCGCCGGCCGCCTCGTCATCGCCTTCGTCTCCCGACTCCATTCGCGTGGGAGATGGAGCTGAATCCGCCGGAGTCACTACGGCTGCACATGAGGGGCTGTGGGATCGGCGGCACGCGGGTCCGCGTCGACTTCCCCGCTCCTCAAGTAATGTATCTTTGCTGGGGATGGAAGACATTTGCTTATATCCACCCCCTGGCGGAGAGAGAGGTTCACTCTCCGTTTTAAGGTGATGGAGGGTGGCCTTCTCTCCGTCAAGGTCTTCGATGATTTCGGAACTCGCCTGAAGTGCTGCGTGGAGAGCTCCTCCGACGATGAAGATTCCCCCTCAGGCGAGGGTGACGAGGAGGACAGCGCCAGCAGCGACGAGGGTGGTAGGCGACAGGATGATGGGTCCGACTAGGCGTCGTTCCCGTTGTCCTGGGGCGATGTTGGCAGCAGCAACATCTGCACCGAGACCCACCAACTCCTCGTGGCCGTCTCCTAGGGTGGCTGGCGCAAGAAGTGCGGGAGGGCGAAGAAGGCGGATGGCGGGCCGTCGGCTCGGAGTACGCGGGCATCGACGCCTCCGTCGCGTATTGCCGGCTTTGCCGCCTCGTCTTCCAGCTCTTTTACCGTCATCATCACCACCAGCTTCCCGTGGAGGTGGCCGCTGGGTTGTTTTCCTGGTGCCTTCAGCCGCTCGTACCTTGCCTAGGCGCTCCTTTTGTCTTTTTTGCCTCCTTGACCAGCCTCCTGAGGAGAGGGACAAGAAAGGGATTACGGGCACCTTATTTCTTTTTAGTTTGTAAGCCTTCGGGCCTTAGCTGAATTTAAAACTTGTAATCCCATCATTCATGTTTTTCATTCCCTATGGACGGTACCTGAATGGAATGCTTTTAATGAAAAAAGGGATGCTTGTCGGGCCATTTGTTTGCGGGTAGAACCCACGACAAGGAGTAAATCCTTGATATCTCTAAGATAAACATTTCCTTGCCCGGCAACAGGCCTTGTCGTTTCCCCACCTCAATCGACCTTTCTCACGCCTTTGGCGGAGGCAGGGACGAGGCAGGTTCAGGCTCCTCGTTTCATCCTTTCGCTGCCGCGACTACGATCGAACCTGGCCCCAAGAACGAGTCCTAGGGCCTAGAGTTAGGGGAGCACGGTAGCTTTTAGGAAAAACAAGGTTTCACATACCTCAGTCCATAAGGGAATGCATGATAAGGGATGAAGAACTTATCTGAAGCTGTAGCCCCTGGCAACTTTAGTCTGCCGTGGGTGAATCTTTGCTCTTGCAGCCCCCGGTAATACTGGCTTGCCGGGGTCTAGATGCTGGTCTGTCCTCCTTCTCTTTTTCGTCCTTAAGTGATCCGGCAAGGATTTTGTGAGTCCTGCGAACCAAAGAAGATGAAAGAATGGCAAAGGGATGCACACTCGACCTCTATGCTAGGTGTTAGTCGCCACTAAGCACTATCAACCCTAACCAAGGACGAGACTCGACCTAGCATGCATGCTATAACTTAGGGCGCCAGCGCTTCATTATTTATGCTCAGGGTCTGCGCCTGGCTTTGTACAAAGGGTTACATGCATCATCGGCAATGCTTGTACAAAAGGTGGCTTGCCAGGGGGCCCGGCAAGCCCCGCCTCACGGGTAAAACTTGCGAAGATGCTCAATGTTCCAGGAGTTACTCACCGGAACGACATCTTCGGTCTCCAGGCAGATTGCGCCGGGCCTGGTGACTCGTATTACCCGATAAGGGCCTTCCCACTTTGGCGTCAACTTGTTGGAATTCTTGGCCGATTGAACGCGCCGAAGGACAAGGTCGCCTTCCTCAAGGCTTCGGGCATGAACCTTGCGTCTATGGTAGCGGCGCAAGGCTTGCTGGTAGCATGCTGCTCTCACAGCCGCCCGAAGACGATCTTCCTCAAGGAGCAGTGCGTCATCTTGCCGCAGTTGCTCTTGCTCAAGCTCATCATAAGCGAGCACTCGAGGTGACGCGTGTATGAGTTCAGTGGGGAGAACTGCTTCTGCCCCGTATACTAGGGCAAAGGGCGTCTGGCCGGTGGCTCGATTTGGCGTCGTTCTGATCGACCAAAGAACCATCGGCAACTCATCAATCCAGCGCCTTCCGCTCTTGTGCAGCCTGTCAAAGGTCTTTGTCCTTAAGCCCCGCAGTACTTCAGCATTTGCCCTCTCAGCTTGACCGTTGCTTCATGGGTGGGCAACGGAAGCGAAACAGACTTTGCTGCCGAGGTCTTGAGTATATTGCATGAAGGTGCGGCTTGTGAACTGTGTGCCGTTGTCGGTGATGGCCCTGTTGGGTACACCAAAACGGCACACTAGCCCCTTGAAGAACTTGACGGCTGACTGAGCTATGACCTTCCTCACTGCCTCCACCTCTGGCCACTTTGTGAACTTGTCGATTGCAACGTACAAGTACTCAAAGTCCCCGACAGCGCGGGGGAATGGTCCCAGTATGTCGAGCCCCCAGACTGAGAAGGGCCAGGAGAGAGGAATGGTTAGAAGGGCTTGAGCTGGCTGATGAAGCTTCTTCGAATGGAACTGACACGCTTCACACCTGCTGACTAGTGTCGTCGCATCCTGGAGGGCGGTGGGCCAAAAGAAACCTTGCCGGAATGCCTTGCCGGCAAGGGCCCTTGACCCGATGTGGGATCCACATATGCCTCCGTGTATCTCCGCCAACAGGTCCAGTCCTTCCTTTCGAGGGATGCACATCAATTTCACACCGTTCAGCCTCTTCCTGTATAGGACGTCATCGACGAACTGGTAAATGGTAGAGCGACGGGCTACTTTTTCCACTTCTTCCTGCTCCTCAGGAAGTTCCCCTGTTTGGAGGAATCGGACGGTATGTTGTGCCCACGCCGGAGCGTGGGGCTCGACGGTGAGGACTAAAGGCATTTCCTCCGCTATTGGGGCGGCTGTCTCGACGGCCAGAGCTTGATGCTCCACCGGAGCTAGCCGTCCCGTGGCGGGCTCAGCGTCCCCGGCAACATCCTTGCCGGCGGCTCCGGGGAGCTCGGCGGGAAAGTACTTGTCGGGCCCTGATTTCCTCCTCTTGTTCTGCTCTATTGATGGATTAACGGATGGCTGAATTAGCTGAAGCACAAAGGTACCTGGTTCCACAGGTAGCTTGATGGCAGCGCATTTTGACAGGTAACCGGCGACGTCGTTCTCTGCTCAGGGAAAGTATTCAGCCTGTATACCGTCGAAATGCTCTTCCAGCTTTCTCACTTAATCAACGTAGGCCTTCATCAATGGGCTCTAGTAATCCTTGTTGACTTGCTTGACGACAAGCTGTGAGTCACCCCTGACGATGAGCTTCTTGATTCCGAGGTCCGCCGCGATCCTAAGACCGGCAAGCAGCCCTTCGTACTCTGCCGTATTGTTTGTTGACACCTCCTTGGGGAAGTGCATCTGGATCACGTACTTGAGGTGCTCTCCGGTGGGGGCGACAAGCAGTACGCCAGCCCGGCACCTTGTAGGGAGAAAGCTCCATCAAAGTACATGACCCAATTGCAACTTGCCTCCTTGCAGGGGAGAGCAGTCCCTTGGGCTTCTTCGTCAGGTGTTGCGGTCCACTCTTCAATGAACTCCGCCAGGACCCGGCTCTGGATCGTCGAAGTGCTTTCTAACTTGAGGCCGAAGCTGGACAGCTCCAGTGCCCATTCCACAATCCTCCCCATTGCATCTGGATTGTGCAATATCCGTTGCAGAGGGAGGCGAGTGACGACAGTGATCTCGTGTGCCTGGAAGTAGTGACGCAGCTTCCTCGAGGCCATAAGAAGGCCGAAGAGCAGTTTCTGCACGCCGGAATACCTTGATCTAGCCCCCTGCAGGAGGGAGCTAACAAAGTAGACCTGGTGCTGCATCATTTTCTTCTTCGGCGGCACTTCGTCTGGCTGTGTCGTCTCTGCATTGGTGGTGTCGGGCTCTGTCGCTGCCATTACCTCGTCGTCAACCTCTCTCTGGGCCACTAGTGCAGCGCTGACCACCTGGTTCATTGCCGCCAGGTATAGCAGCAACGGCTCCTATGGCCTAGGCGCAACTAGTATTGGCGCGGAGGAGAGGTACTTCTTCAAATCTTGCAACGCTGCCTCGGCTTCTGGCATCCACTCCATCGGGCCCGCCTTTTTCAGGATCTTGAAAAAGGGAAGGGCGCGCTCGGCAGACTTGGAAATGAACCTGCCCATGGCGGCGACGCAACCAGCAGGCCGACGCACATCCTTGATTCTCTTGGGTGCTTCAATCTGCTCTATAGCTTTGATCTTATCCGGATTGGCCTCTATCCCACGCTGTGATACAAAGAACCCGAGAAGTTTGCTGGACGGGACACCAAAGACGCACTTCTCAGGGTTCAGCTTGAGATTGATCTTGTGCAGGTTTGCAAATGTCTCTTGCAAATCTCGTATGAGGGTTGCCCTGTCCTTGGTTCTGACCACTATGCCGTCCATATAAGCTTCCATATTTCTATGGAGCTGGGGTTCAAAACCAATCTGGACCGCCCGCGCAAACGTCGAACCAGCACTCTTCAACCCGAAAGGCATCCACATGAAACAATACGCACCACATGGGGTGATGAATGCTGTTTTCTCTCCGTCTTCTCTTGTCATGAAGATCTGGTGGTAGCCGGAGTAGGCATTGAGGAATGACAACAGATCACACCCAGCTGTGGAGTCAACAATCTGGTCGATGCGCGACAACGGGAAGGAGTCTTTAGGACAAGCCTTATTGATATCTGTGTAATCAATACAAAGCCTCCACTTCCCATTTGCCTTGCGCACTACGACCGGATTGGCCAACCACGTTGGATGGAGCACTCCTCTTACCAAACCCGCTACCTCCAGTTTCCGGATCTCTTCTGTGATGAACTCTTGTCGTTCCAAAGCTTGCTTCCTGACCTTCTGCTTGACGGGCCGCGCATGAGGACACACAGCAAGGTGGTGCTCAATCACCTCCCTGGGAATGCCGGAGATGTCGGAAAGCTTGCCATGCAAACACATCGACATTCGCCCGCAGGAAAGTGACGATTGCGTCTTCCTATTTGTCATCAAGGGTGGAGCTTATGGTAAAAGCTCCTCCCGTGCCGTCCTCATTGACGGAAACCTTCTTGGTTCTCAGCGGTATGGCCCTGGACTTCTTGTTTCCGCCGGTGGAACCCTCTGGCACGTCCTCAACGGGAGCGCTACACTCCGAAGAGGTGCGCTTGCCGGAGTGGGTGTCCGAGGTCTCACCGGTCTTCTTCTTCCCTCCCGGGGCCTCAGCGGCAAGAGCAAGTGCCCTAGTGGCGGCAGCTGCTGCAACTGCTTGCTGGTATAGTTGGTTAGCACAAATCAGCGCATCTTTCTTATCGGAGGGGATGGTGATGATCATCATAGGTCCTAGCATCTTCGGGGTGTTGTAGGCGTAGTGTGACGCCTCCATGAACTTGGCCAGCGCTGGGCGGCCAAGGATCCCGTTGTAGGGCAAGGGGAACTTGGCAACATCAAACATGATCCTCTCCGTCCTGTAGTTCAGGTCACTTCCAAAAGTCACGGGCAGCGTGACCTTTCCCTTGGGTTGGCTTCTTCCCGGGTTGACCCCTTGAAACGTGCCCGTCTCTTCGAGGTCTCCATCAGGAATCTGCAGCTTCTCGATCACGGCAGGCGAGATCATGTTAAGACCGGCCCCGCCATCGACTAGCATCTTTGTCACCTTGAGGTTGCGTATTGTTGGTGAAACCAACAACGGCAAGCACCCGACCATAGTAGTGTGATCAGGGTGATCCTTAGTGTCAAAAATGATAGGTGTGCTGGACCACTTCAGCAGCCTTTGGGCATCAAACGACGGCTTTGCCGCGGTAATCTCTCACGCCCACTGTTTAAGCCGGTGATGAGAGGTATGCAGCGAGGCGCCGCCGTCGATACACATGGCCTCTGTAGCTTTCTGAAACTCTTGGTCGCCGGACTCGTCGTCCTCTTCGTGTTCGTCGTCTTCTGGCTTTCTGTCACGGCCCCGGGCGGGCCTCTCCTGTTGTTTATCTTTGCCGCGACGGCCCGCCTGGCCGTCACGCTTCTTGCCGGACCCCTCAGCACCATCTTGGCCCTTCTCCTTGTCCCGCCTCTCATATTCAGCCCTCTGCTTCTCAGCGAGGACCTCAACCTATCAGCAGTCTTGGAGAGCATGGCCTTTGGTGCGATGGATCTTGCAGTACCGCTTGTCGGAGTTTCCTGACTTCTCGGCAGCCGCCAAGGCCCGGCAGGCGACACATCCGGCAATTTCCTTGCGGGGTCATCTGCCTTGGTTTTCTTGGTGGAGCCGGTGTCATCAGATCCCTCGACGACAAGCACGGCTTTTCCTTTGCGCTTCCTATTGCGGCGCCGGCCTTTCTTCACCGGGGCGGCTGTATCCTCATCTGTGGAGTCGGTTTCCACGCCGGCATCTTCGCCAGGGTACTTCCTTCCCTCTTCAGCCCGGGCACATCTTTCAGCAAGAACATAAAGTTCTGCTACATCTTTCACCTTGTTCATTGCCAGCTCTTTGCGCATCTTGTGGTTACGTACATTCTGATGGAACGCGCTGATGATGGCGGCAGGGTGAACATCAGCCATATTGTACTGTATCCGGCTGAACCTCTGTATATACTTGCGGAGACTCTCACCTCCCTTCTGGGGAATGACGTGCAGGTCGCTTGCCTGGCCATGGGCTTGGTGGCCTCCAGTAAAGGCGCCCACAAACTCATGGCACAAATCCGACCAGGAGGAAATAGAATCTACCGGCAAGTGCATCAACCATGACATGGCGTTGGGTTTAAGAGCCAATGGAAAGTAATTCGCAAGCACCTTATCGTCGCGGGCTCCGGCAGCTTGCATCGCGATGGTGTAAATGCTGAGGAACTCGGACGGGTGAGTCTTGCCACTGTACTTTTCGCCCATGTCAGGTTTGAAAGTGTGGTGAGTGGGCCACTGGAACTATCGCAGCTCACGGGTAAAAGCCGGACAGCCTACCTCGTAAGGTAGGCCTCCAGGGCTCTCCGGTGCCGGGGGGTCCACAGCAGGCCCTGCTCGCCTGTCTGATTGGTGGCGCGCTCCGTGCCGGCGCTCGATAGTGGTTCGAGCATCTTCATGTTCTCGTTCCCGAAGGACTTGGCGCTGGTCACAGTGGGTCCGCGGGTCGGATGACGCTATGGAGATTTCGTCGCCCGTGACGTCACGACGGGCTGGCGTCCGCGGCGCCGGGCGAGGAGGGGACGAGTGCACCGTGGTCGCGGCGCCGCCGGCTCTCCTACCACGGGTGCGTGGGACTCCGTCAGAGCCTCGACCCGGGGGCTCCATCGGGCTCGGTTCGTCTTTGTTGGCCACCGCAACAAGGCTTCGGATGGTGGATCTCCATTCATCGAGTTTCCCCGTAGTGGGAGGGAAATCGAGGAGCAACTACGCGCGCGCCAGGGCTTCTGCTGGTGTTGGTGGCAGTGAAACCTACACGGATCGCGACATGCTTCGACTTCTGACCATGTCAGAAGGAGCTCTATCACGACCCCGCGGTCGCATGCCATCTTCGCCAGCGCCTGGCGAGCGGGCAGGTCTTCTACATCCCGGGAGGGGCGCTCGGGGCTCTTCCCGCGGCGACGCCCGGGGTCTTCGGTGTGATTAAGCCATTCGTCGCGCACCGTTTGAGAGGAGCGCGTTGTCGGCGCCGGCGTGGGAGTCTGGGAAGCCCTCGCGTCACCTTCGGGCGGGGTGGCAGCGATCTTGGAAGGCCCCGCGCCACCCGCGGAGGTCCTGGCTCCGTCTTTGGATTTGGCGGCGTGCAGCCCGTTGCCAGGCGCACGAACATCGCCGCCTCCCAAACTCCGACTGCTGGGACGGTGTTGGTGTTCGCGAACGGCGCCCTGGGTCCTTTCCGCGACCGGTCCGCTGCTCGCCCGCGTCGGGACGGGATGTCCGGCTTCCGACGGGCCAACCGCCACCATCGTCTTCTTCTTGGGCGCCATGACGATGAAGGAGCAGCGAACTAACTGCTAAAGCCGATTCTCACAACTGCGCTACCCCCTACCTGGCGCGCCAAAGATGTCGGTGGGAAACGACACCTATGGGATCACAAGAATCCCTACTACGGTTGCGGGGCACGGAGGTCATGAGAAGAGCGGATCAAACAGATAGCACACGGTTCGTTTATCCAGGTTCGGGCCGCGAGGATGCGTAAAACCCTACACCTGCTTTGGTGGATTGTATATCTGTGTTCTTGAGCTAACTATGGGGCGTGAGGAGCTCCAAAAAGCCAAATCCTCCTCCTAGTCGCCTTGGGCCTCCTTTTATAGGAAAGGGGTTGCCATAGTGGCACACAGGAGGTGGAAAGGGTACAGTAATGCGAGGTTATCCCTCGCATTACATGACAAGGCACATTTAATGCGCCTTGCTTTGGTGTCCTTGCTTTATCAGGGACGGGGGAGAGCCCTGTCCCGTCTGTCGCCGCTCCCTCTTGCGTTGACACGCGCCCTAGCCAGCGGTGCTTGTGGTGCCATGTAGGCAGGCAGGCAGCTGAGGTGGCGCAGCGGTGGGTCTCCATGAAGATCTGTATGGCGCCACGCAGGTGCCTGCCCAACTGGTTGGGTCGGCAACTGCATGCGAACGGCGGTGGAGGTGCGACTGGTGCGGGCCTAATGGTGGCCCCACGGGCGTCTTTGGCAAGTGCATTTCCGGGGCCCCGGCAAGGGTCCGCCGTGGTGCTTGTTGTCATCCCCGGCAAGGCTCTTGCCGGGGGCCTTGTGGTCCTCCTTGGCTGGGATCCCACCAAGGGTCATTACCTTCTTAAGTGGGCATCTGGTCTCGAATGTCTTCACAAAGATCTGCATGCCACCACAGGCATGTCTCCCGAACCCTTGCCCCATAGGGGTAGTGGACTCAAGGGTGACCTCGCTCTGTAGGTGTGGGGCGAGCTGCCATGGCAAGGATCTTGCCGGGCTAGCTAAAGGTGCCCCCCGGCAAGGATCTTGCTGGGGGGGGGGGGGGTCTGCTCTGTCACCTTTGCTCTTTGTGGTCTTGGTCTTGGCATCGTTTTGCTTCTCTTCAGCTTCGGCCTTACCTTGGCTTACCTCCCTTGCCGCGCTCGGTGTGGCGGCGCCCATGGCTCAGACTGCCCGTGCACAGTCATAGGGGTACAAAAAGTGTACCCCCCTTTTTGTACACCGACATTTTATTTCGTAAGTTGAAAGTTCTTACAAAACAATAATAATAATTGTTTATATATAATTTCGCAAGTTAACTCCTAGTGATTGCGTACATAAGCTTGCAAAGATTTTACTGACGTGCAATCATGTGTTTATGTTTTATAACATTTCTCCATCTAGCCAAACATGACATTTTCACCCAGCCCAGCAAGTCCGCGGATTTCGAGAAAAAGGCAAATGGGATTTAAACGGGCTGCATAGATGCTACATCATTGTTTCACCCAGCCCACCAAATTGACTAAAAAAACGTCCCCCCGCTGACAGGTCGGACCCACCAGCTATATCTTCGCACGCAAGGAAGTGCCTCCTTATTATGCACAAAAAAATGAATACCCCCTACTAGCTGGGACCCACCGTAGTGGAAGGATGACTTGTGGGCCAACAAAGTTGACGGGGACAGAGGGCTTTGTCAAATTAGTCAATATAAACGATTCTAGCTCCAGTGCCTGTACGATGTCCATCCAACGGCCATAGTGCTTCTTCAACCTCTGGTCTTCTCGCTCCTGCCACCCGTGGCTGTGACACTCCAAAAAAATTTATTTGGTTTTTATCAAAATCTTTATTTGATTTGAAAATTCAAATATTTCAAAATTTGCCCACTGCAAGTTTGGACCAAAAATGCCATTTTTGGTGAAATTCATATCTTCCCTTTTCCAAAAATTCTGAGATAATTCATGCAGCTTCCAGATACACCAAGAGGCCACCTCATAAAAGATCAGCTCCAGAAAAATTTCCCACATGCCAAAAACATTTCATCGAACACCTGGCATGCACTGTTTCTATCTGAATCGAGAAAAGTTCAGAGATTCAGTGTCTGGGTTCAGTCGACAGTGTCGTTTCGTCAGAACCCATCGACAATCTCGCCAGTAGCCTCCTTGGATCAATGCTCACTGCTCCCCTTCTTATCCAGTGCGCCGCACACTCGCTTGGCCGGGCGCGGGCGTCGGTGGCGACATGGCTCGCCAGCTCCGGCGTCTTCTGCGGTGGCAGAGCCACCCGTGGCGGCCAACAGAGGCCGGTCCTGCCTTTTGGCGCCGACCGGCACCGCCCCAGCCACCAGAGGCCTCCGTGTGTCCACCCCCTCCTCTGTGCACGCTGCGGCACCGTCGCCGTGGCCTGGCAAGCACAGGGCATGCTCTTTGCCGCCGACGGGCCCGCGAGGCGCCATTCCGTCGAAACCGCGGAGCAGGCCAAATCCAACCGAGGTTATCATTTGAGTGGAGCTAGGGGATCATCTCGAAGCTGCCCAATCACCTAATTGGCCCGTTCAACCTCTTCACCGCCGTAACCATCGCCGGAGTTATCCCATTCTCGGGCATCGCCTCAGGCCGGCTATAAAAGGGGGCCTCGAGCTCGATCTCGACCAGGCATCACCCCTCCACCTCTCCAGAGCCACGCCCAGCGACTAGGGGGACCTCGAGGGGGTCTTCTTCTCCGTCCCCGGCCGCCCTGTTCCGCTTCGGGCTCCGGCGAGATCAGATCTAGTGAGGGCACCCCGCCTCCCTAACCCTGCCCGTAGCCTCCTAGTGCACTCACTCACCTAACCCGAGCCTCAATTTGGCATTTGCAACCTTCCCCGACGAGGATCAACCTCGCCCGAACCACCGTCCGCCGGAGTTGGGGCCGCCGTCAATGTGGTGCTCGCCGACGCTCAACTCCACAAAACACAAGTGCGGAAGAAAACCGTGAACCCGTAGGTACCCCCCGATCCCCCTGCCTCACCGTGGATCACCGCCGGGGACCACCGCAGCCCTCGGGCGCCAGTGCCATGTTTTGGTTTTCAAACCCGACGTGTGGGACCCCCCGTCAGCTTTTTCACTTCTTCGAAATGTTTTCTAAAAACACCTTCGGGCAAAATACGTCTCCCCTCTGGACTGGCGTATTTAAAATTGAAACGTTTTCTGTTTTTATAAAATGAACCCTACAAACTTTCTGTTTCATTACAGAAATGTCCCTGGCGTATTTAAAACAAAAGATAATTTTGACTTGAATCTTTTTCTGTCATCTTTATTTTTCTGTCTACTTTTTTTTCATATTTATTTGAAAAATATTTGGGATACTTTTTGTGCACGCACGGTATTTATGTAGTATCCAATTTTCTTTAATACGTAGATACTGGAGGAGGTAAAGGAGATGCCTACTTTGCCGAGCTAGACTCCGACTTCTCCGAACCAGGCAAGCATGTTTGAACCTTTGATATGATGAGTATTTTGCATGTTTGCTCGAGTAGTTTTTCTCATGGCATGTTTATATAAGCATTGGTGAATGTTATGTGCATTCAAGGCAAGCTACAGGTGAGCTTCGGAGTTCGAAGTGTCCTTATGATGATAAGATAACACGATCATGTGGTGACATGATGAGTTGCAAGCTGGTATAATTGAAGCATGCCAGTTTTATGTCAACCGTTAACTCCAGTTCTAACATGGGTCAAGTCTTGATCCCGTTCGTTTCTCCTTCGTGTTGCCACATGTTTTCTGCAAAGAGTGCGGTTTAGTAAGTTGCAAACCTCTTTCCTTGTACACACCAAACAGAGGGACCGTGATGAGGGTTCCATGGCCCTGGATTAAAGCCCGTCATCCGGTCAGGGGTCATGGGTGTTTCCGGTTGGGACCGAGAGGGGGGGCACCCCTTAGAGCGCGCGATATAAATTTGATCCCATGCTATTCGAGGTTGTGGCGTCCCCGTCTTAATGTTTTTCTTGAATGTTGCCGAGGGTGATTCCTGGCAACGGAATGTGGAATGGGTGCGTACTGGTTAGACGTGTTTCTTCTAAAACACCGTAAACGGAACTAGTCCTCGTGACTACCGAAAACCATTGGCTGTGGTTAAAGAGTACAAACTCTGTAGAATCAAAACCCTTCGAGTATCCCTGTCCACGAACAAGGACTTGGACACCATATCGTTGTCAGTGTCAGTCTCAGTGTCAAATCTCAGTCTCAACCCCGGTGACAGCCTCCGGAGAGTAAACATAAAACCGAGAGTGGTAAACTCGGCTGAAGGTTATTCATGTGAATGGACTAATCAGTTCATTATTATATGCTGAGTATTTCCTTGCGATGATTTAAATTCATAAGCTACTTAAATCCGAATGATAAACTATAAGCCCTTTATTTGATGTCGCTCAGGCGTCCGACTGTGGCATGATTGTATTTTACTTTTGATATAAGCCCTTTATGTGATGTCACTCAGACGTCCGACTGTGGCATGATTGTATTTTACTTTTGATATAAGCCCTTTATGTGATGTCGCTCAGACGTCCGACTATGGCATTATTGTTATTTACTTTTGATATAAGCCCTTTATGTGATGTCGCATAGACGTCCGACTGTGGCACATGCTGTAATTTACCTTTCAATATAAGCCCTTTATGTGGTGTCGCCCCGACGCCCGACTGCGGCATGTTAATTTACTTTTACCTTTTGAGGCGTCGCTTCACACACCCGATCGGTCTTCTGTTATTTAATTGGGATTTCGGGAGGATTACCGCCTGACTTCCTTTTATTTATCGTGCAGTGCAAATCTATTATTTGATTGTGCATACTAATCTGCTCATGTGCATCATGTTTACATTTGTTATATCTTATGTCCGAACTGTCTTGCGAGTACATTCAAAGTACTCACCTGGCTTGTTGATTTGGCCAGATGTTGACGAAGGCGATCTTATGGATGAAGAGTTCGATAGCGAGCCCGACGCCTAGAGGAGTCCCAGTCAGTCTCGTGCGATCCTAGAATTGGTCACTTGTATTATATACGCTTCCGCTACCCAAGTAAAATCATCAAGCCTCACTCCGACGCTTGATGAGCTGTTAGATTTCAGAGTCATGTCACCCACCTCACTGTGACACATCCACCACCACCTTTATTGCGAGTCAGTAGTTATGCCACCATACCCTTGTGTCATATCCGCCTTTATGTTAAATATAGGCGTGCTTGTAATAAATTGTTGAGCATCCTCAGCTCAACCATGTATAATATTTAGTACTGCTGGATTTCTGTATCAAGGTTTTGTCTGCCAGTAAGAAGAATTCTTCTGTACTAGTCAACACAAAGGTCGGCTTTCCAATAATTGTTTTATTGGAAAGGAGGTCCTGACAGTGGTTGGCTGTGCTGCCGCGGAGGCCTCACCGCCCCCTACTATTCCCACCGCTGGCCAGGCCCTGCAGCGACGACAGCCTCACACCATAGCCGAACCAGTGAACCCTCGTACTCCTCTCCGCGCGGGCTTCCACTGCCGCATCTTCCCCGGCTCCGCGTCGTCCCCTTCCCAGGCCTCGCCGTCGTCCACCACCGTGGTGCTCTCCGCGCGGCATGGTCAACGTGGTCAAGGAACGACTTCCATCGGAAGAGTACTATACGTGGAGAGGCTGACAGCTGGGTCAACGGCCACAACCCAGTTTTTTGTGATTTGCCAAGCAAGTCGCTTTGTCAGGCCTGTTGGGCTGCAAATCTTTCAAGACAAGGAGAGCTTTCATTCGGCTGGCCGAGAAAATGGCCCATCAGTAATGAGAAATGGGTTGTACATTTTTAAAACACATCAAACCGGCGATTAGTTTCAAATATCTTTTTTTTCATTTCAAGATTTTAAATTACATTAATTTTTATGCGTGGAGAATTTTTTGGATTTTATATTGATATACATTTATTTTTAAAATCAGTTTGAATGCGAGTCGTAATTTCAGGATAAAAACAGTTCAGACCGCACCGAAATATGCAAATTTTCGTATAATTTTTTAACCTTGGCCACAATTTGGGCTGTAATGCTAACAAAAAGAATATGGGCTCCAAAAAAACCTTAAGAATTAGCAAATGGGCTGAAAATTATTAGAAATAATGGCAGATGGGCTGTATGCTGTTTTCCACAGATTTGTGGCTCTCCTAAAAAAAGGTTGACGCACAAGCAGTGACTGTTGGATGTCCATCCAACGGCGGTCGTGCTTCTTCAATCTCTACTCTTCCTGCTCTAGCCGCTCAAACAAGCGCCGGCGGGACTGCCTGCTCCCTCCTTCCCGCGGTCGGCTGTGCTGCCGCGCAGGCCTCACTGCCCCACTATACTCCCATCACTGGCCTAGCCATCCCTCTACTCACCCACACCTGCTATTATTCTCCGGCGACAGCAGACGAACCAGTAAACCCTCGTACAGTCGTACTCCCCTCCGCGTGGGAAACAACTGCCGAGTCTTCCCTGCCTCTGTGTTGTTCCCTTTCTAGGCCTCGCCGTCGTCCACCGCCCTGGTGCTCTCGGCGCGGCCTGGTCAACATGGTCAACGACCGACATGCATCTAAAGTGGACTGTACGTGGAGAGGCCGACAGCTGGGTCCATGGCCGCACGCAAGGAAATGCCTCCTTATTACGCGCAAAATAATGAGTCGTCCACCTGACATCAGGGACCCACCGAAAGGGCCTCTGTATTTCACAAAAAAATGTTACCGCCGCTGACAGCTCGGACCCACCAGCTATATCTTCGCACGCAAGGAAGTGCCTCCTTATTACGCACAAAAAAATGAATACTCCCCATGTTAGCTGGGACCCACCTTGGTGGCAGGCTGACTTGTGGGCCTACTAAGTTGACGGGGACAGAGGGCTTTCTCAACTTAGTCAATATGCATGATTCTAGCTCCAGTGACCGTACGATGTCCATCCAACGGCCGTAGTGCTTCTTCAACCTCTAGTCTTCTTGCTCCAGCCGCCCAAAGCAGCGCCGGTCGTGCCGCCTGCTCCTTCCTCCCGTGGTCGGCTGTGCTACCAGGAAGGCCTCACGGCCCCCTACTATTCCCACCGCTGGCCAAGCCCTGCGGCGACGGAAGCCTCACACCGCAGCTGAATGAGTGAACCCTCATACTCCTCTCCGCGTGGGCATCCACTACCGCGTCTTCACCGGCTCCGCGTCGTCCCTTTCCTAGGCCCCGCCGTCGTCCACCGCCCTGGTGCTCTCGGCGCGGCATGGTCAACGTGGTCAAGGAATGAATTTCATCGGACGTGGACTGCATGTGGAGAGGCTGACAGCTGGGTCCAGGGCGGCAGCAAGGAAGTGCCTCCTTATTACGCGGAAAATAATGATTCCTCCACCTGACAGCAGGGACCCACCGGACGGGCCACTGTATTTCATGAAAAAAACGTTTCCCCCCCTGACTGCTGGGACCAACCAGCTACACCTTCGCACGCAAGGAAGTGCGTCCAGGCAAAAAAAACGATTCGCCCCCCTGACTGCTGGGACCCACCAGCTACATCTTCGCAAGCAAGGAAGTGCCTGACAGTCGGGACCCACCTGGTCGAAGCGTACATAGCGTTGTCATTCTGGTCGCGAACGTGTATGTACATATATACTGGTCGATGTAGAGGCGCGCACATGTCGTAGTAGAGGCGGCCAGGGTGCAAGAAAGAAAATACGGCCATGTATGTGTACATACGGGCGGGGTCTCGATCGCTTACTCGCGCATACGTACAGCCAGGGCTGGTGTACATGGTTGGGTCAAAACGGAGAAACAGGGTCGTCGTCGTGTTCATGGGGAGGCAACAGAATGCGTCGTGTTCATGGGGAGCCAACAAAATGCGTCGTGTTCATCGGGAGGGCTTGGACGGAAGAGGCAGTGGAAATGAGGCCTGGCGTACCGCACAACGGAGGAAACGGACCTCCTATGGTCGAAACGGGGGTCCTGTTGATCGTGAGGGGTGTGGCGTACCGCAAAACGGAGGAAACGGACCTCCTACGGTCGAAACGGGGGTCCTGTTGATCGGGAGGGGTGTGGCTTACCGAAAAATGGAGGAAATGGACTTGTGTTGGAGCACTACGGTCGAAACGGGGGTCCTGTTCATCAGGAGGGGTGTGGCATACCGCAAAACGGGACTCCACGGGATACTTTTCATCTCCACCGTCGACCCCCTCCAGCCTCCACGAGCTACTGTTCATCCACCGTCGACCTCCTCCAGCCTCCACGGGCTCCTGTTCATCCAGCCTCCACCGCGCGCTACTCCAACAGCTACTATTCAACCACCCCTCCACCATCTACTGTTCATCCAGCCCTCCGCACCACGGGGTCCTGTTCAACCACCCCTCCAC